>NW_027126727.1:20000-133066 GCF_037325665.1 Littorina saxatilis | reverse complement strand
CAGGCCCCAGTCTCTTCGTCTCCTTTCCCCGTCCTTTGATTGGGTTTGAGGGATGGCAAATGCCGGAAATACCTAGTGCTGGAGGGATTAGCTGTAGCGTATCGGCGTCTGTGACTTGATACCCTTCTTGCTGTCGGCGTCATAGTTGAAACGGATGTGTCCCGTCTGTTCGGGTTGATATTTGGGGAATAGTGTGAATTGTAACCTCTTAGTCTGGTTAGAGGCACATAGTTTAGGTGTGTGCCGGAAATGCCCTGGCACTGGAAGGATTAGCTGTATCGTTTCAGCGTCTGTTGCTGGAGACCGTTCTATTTGCGGTGTCATAGTGGAGACAGATGTTTCCCATCTCTGAGGATTTGATAACTGGGGATTAATTGTAGAGTTGTATCATTTTCCCTAATTCGAAGCAAACACTTTATGAGGAAATTGAATTTCTCTCTCGAGAGTGTAAGTTTAAGGTTTGCCAGGCTTGGCAAATATATTAGGCGAAACACCGATTCCTGTTGAGATGGTAGTTGTAGTTGGTGTTGGTTTTGTTGACGGTGGGGTTTGTAGAAATTATAATCGTTCTCGAGTTCGAGTTTTTGTTGAAATTTTCGTAGTAGTTGTTGTTGATGTGGATGTAGTCAATGTCTGATTTGTTACAAGGACATTCTTGTGTGTTCCCAGCACTGTTTATTAGTGTACATCAGTTGTTGGAGGTGCTGTTGAAATTTAAGCCGTTCTTCCCGATGTGGGATTGTTGTGGTTGTTGTCGTTGTAGTTGTATCTGTTTTGTTGTTGTTTGTTGATGGTGTCGTCTTAGTTATCTTTGTTCGTTTTGTTGTAATGGTAAACACAGGTGTTGTTCTTGCTTACGCAAGGCATCAGCTGTTCGTGTTCAGCTGTTTTAGCAGTGTGCTTCAATACTTAGAGGTACTGGGTGATGGTGTTGTAAAGCAACAAATGTACAGGTTGTATATGGGAGAGGTTTTGGGTGTCTCCAGGTGCTTTTTCAAACTAACATTGTAGTTGTTCTGGGTTATCGAGCTGTTATTCCTGTTGGTGTAGTAGTGTACACAGAGAGGTGTTGGTCTTGTTACAGGCGGTGTCTGTCGTTTGTGTTCAGCTGATTTAGCAAATTGCTTCAATACTCAGTGGTATTGATTGAGTACCGTTGTTGTGAAACAACACGTGTACTGGTTATATTGGGGAGAGGTTTTGGGTGTCTCTGTGTGCTTTTCCACACTACCGAGGATCGAACAAAGGCAATTGCTACATGGTTGGACCCTTGCTGGCCCGTACGCTCCGGTGGCTGGCGTAGCGTCTTTGATACGTGTAGTGGGGCCCTTTTGGCGTGGTGGGCGGAGTTGCCGTGGGGGTGATTGTTCGGCGCGAAACTACGTCCCTCCCTCTCCGTTGCGGCTGAGTGACCGTGTTGCGTGTCGATTCATTCGTGTTATCAGACCTATTGATCAGTTGGGTTGTTTTTACCTTCACCGTTTGTTGGTGTAACACTTATGATTTTTCGTAGCTTTATTTATTCTCTCCGTGATTTTCGTGACTGTTGTTATGTCAGGGGGGTATGTCGTTTTGAATAAGCGAAAGTTGGTGTATTGTTTTCATTACCTTATGTAAGCAAGGCAGGGGTTGTTATGTCACTTGACTCGACTTGTTAAGAGGTTTTAACAAGATGATCTTTCAAGTTCCTGTGTCTTGCATAGGCAATGAGGGGAGGTTTAGGGAACAAGCCGGAACATTCTGTGTCTTGTAGAATCAGATTCCAGTGTTTCAAGAGTTTCCTGTTAAGGTGTCTCAGTCTAGGGTTGTAGGTTGAGATCATGAGGAGTGGTGGAGCTTTGTTTTTGGTGGGATGGTCTCTTTTGTTTTAGAAGTGTGTTTCTTGGTATGTTCAAGACTTCCCGTTTGATTAACTCCAGTTCGTCCGGTATATATTCTCTCTCAAGAAGTTTTGAAAGGAATAAATCAGTTTCCTTGTTCTGTGTGGTTATGTTGTTGTTGGTGCGAATGTATCTAATCAATTCACCTTTCACAAGTCCTTTAAAGACACTGGGGGGTGGGCAGATTCCCGATGGAGATACTGAAATGTTTCAGTAGATTTCCTGTGTGTTTTCAAGTCCAATATTTTGTTGGACAAGAATCTGTTACCCTTGTAGATGGTGGTGTCAAGAAACGTCGCCTCTGAGTCAGAGATGTTGTATGTGAATTTGAGTAATGGATGGTGGGCGTTGGCAATATCAAACAGCTGATGTATTTGGTTTTGGTCAGCATTAAAGAACAAGATGCCGTCTTCTCTGTAGCGTCCGTGCCAGAGCATGGTGTCCTTGTAAGCATATTTGTCGAGGATTTCATTCATGAGTTGAAACATGCGTATATCGCATATTTCTGGGGATGCTGTCATTCCCATGGCGGCCTCAATGCACTGGTTGTAGTGTTGGTTGTCGAACAGAAAGTTGTTGTTTTTCAAGATGAGCTCAAGAAGTGACACGATGTGTGATTTGTGGATAGGTGGTAGTGGTGGGATACACAGGGGGGTGGGCAAAGCTTCGTCCACAGCTCTTAAGAGTTCAATCGCTGTCATGTTGGTGTACATGCTAGTGATGTCAAATGTACAAATGAGCACATTGGGGGGAAGAGTGAGTTGTTCAATTTGCTGGATAAAATCCAATGTGTCTCTGATGTAGGTAGGTTGTCTTTTTACTGTAGGTAGTAGGAAGAAATCGATTCATTTTCCCACGTATTGGGAGGGGGTGTCACATTGGGAAATGATAGGTCTGCCTGAAATTCTAGTATCCTGGACTCCGTTTGTTTGTAGGTTGCAAATTTCTTCTTTGGATAATTTGTGTACTTTAGGGAGAAAGTACAGTTTGCCCATTTTTTTTGCATTTTTGGTTTGGCACAGGAAATTGTATGTTGGTTTGTCAATTTGTTGGGTTTCCTTTAGATGTGTTATGATTGTCATCATTTGGTTGATCAGTGCCAGTTGATCAGGTGGGGGGATGGTTTTGTAGTGTACCCCTGAAAGATGGAATTGTCCTTCCTCGTCGTAGGTAGTTTTGTTCAAGATCACGATTGTGTTGTTTTTGTCAGCTTTACGTATGACTATGTCTTGATTGTCAGATAGCTCCTTGGGGGCTTTCCTTTCATCTTAAGAGAGGTTGGATTGTAGTTTCTTTAAAGAGCGATTGTATAGTTCCATTCTGGTATTGAAGATGTACTCTTCGATGACTTTGTTGCCTAGTGGGGGGTTCCAATTGGATTTTGTGTAGAACGGAGGTATTTCCGTGTTGGAGGTGTTTTCACGGAAGTGAAATTTGCATCGAATGTTTCGTGCAAGTTTGTAGAAATCTGCAGATATTTGTTTTCTCATGGTTGGTTTGTTGGTTTTTGGCGTTGGTATGAATTTGAGGCCTTTTGCTAAGCCCAGATATTGTCCATTCGAGAGTTGCACATTTGACAAGTTGATCACGAATTGTTTGGCTCGTATCAAGTTGTTGTTGATCTTCTTTTCTTTCTCATTAGAAAGTCTGGTTTGTTTCCTCCTTTGGATGCGGAGTTGTGTTTTGGAGTGTCTGCCCATGATTTGGGAGAGAGCCGTATAGTGACAAGTGCACTTTGACCACGGATAGTGGGGTGGTATCGCGTGTCCTTTTGATACGGGAATGTGAGGGGATGAGCAAAACGTCGAGATTGGGTATGTGTGCTCAGTTGGAGGTTTTAATTAGTGCCAATGTGTACATATAACAGTTGGGGGAGAGGCTAAGGAATGTGCAGGCCCCAGTCTCTTCGTCTCCAGGCCCCAGTCTCTTCGTCTCCTTTCCCCGTCTTTTGATTGGGTTTGAGGGATGGCAAATGCCGGAAATACCTAGTGCTGGAGGGATTAGCTGTAGCGTGTCGGCGTCTGTGACTTGATACCCTTCTTGCTGCGGCGTCATAGTTGAAACGGATGTGTCCCGTCTGTTCGGGTTGATATTTGGGGAATAGTGTGAATTGTAACCTCTTAGTCTGGTTAGAGGCACATAGTTTAGGTGTGTGCCGGAAATGCCCTGGCACTGGAAAGATTAGCTGTATCGTTTCAGCGTCTGTTGCTGGAGACCGTTCTATTTGCGGTGTCATAGTGGAGACAGATGTTTCCCATCTCTGAGGATTTGATAACTGGGGATTAATTGTAGAGTTGTATCATTTTCCCTAATTCGAAGCAAACACTTTATGAGGAAATTGAATTTCTCTCTCGAGGGTGTAAGTTTAAGGTTTGCCAGGCTTGGCAAATATATTAGGCGAAACACCGATTCCTGTTGAGATGGTAGTTGTAGTTGGTGTTGGTTTTGTTGACGGTGGGGTTTGTAGAAATTATAATCGTTCTTGAGTTCGAGTTGTTGTTGAAATTTTCGTAGTAGTTGTTGTTGATGTGGATGTAGTCAATGTCTGATTTGTTACAAGGACATTCTTGTGTGTTCCCAGCACTGTTTATTAGTGTACATCAGTTGTTGGAGGTGCTGTTGAAATTTAAGCCGTTCTTCCCGATGTGGGATTGTTGTGGTTGTTGTCGTTGTAGTTGTATCTGTTTTGTTGTTGTTTGTTGATGGTGTCGTCTTAGTTATCTTTGTTCGTTTTGTTGTAATGGTATACACAGGTGTTGTTCTTGCTTACGCAAGGCATCAGCTGTTCGTGTTCAGCTGTTTTAGCAGTGTGCTTCAATACTTAGAGGTACTGGGTGATGGTGTTGTAAAGCAACAAATGTACAGGTTGTATATGGGAGAGGTTTTGGGTGTCTCCAGGTGCTTTTTCAAACTAACATTGTAGTTGTTCTGGGTTATCGAGCTGTTATTCCTGTTGGTGTAGTAGTGTACACTGAGAGGTGTTGGTCTTGTTACACGCGGTGTCTGCCGTTTGTGTTCAGCTGATTTAGCAAATTGCTTCAATACTCAGTGGTATTGATTGAGTACCGTTGTTGTGAAACAACACGTGTACTGGTAATATTGGGGAGAGGTTTTGGGTGTCTCTGGGTGCTTTTCCACACTACCGAGGATCGAACAAAGGCAATTGCTACATGGTTGGACCCTTGCTGGCTCGTACGCTCCGGTGGCTGGGCGTAGCGTCTTTAATACGTGTAGTGGGGCCCTTTTGGCGTGGTGGGCGGAGTTGCCGTGGGGGTGATTGTTGGGCGCGAAACTGCGTCCCTCCCTCTCCGTTGCGGCTGAGTGACCGTGTTGCGTGTCGATTCATTCGTGTTATCAGAACTATTGATCAGTCAAAAACAGTTGGGTTGTTTTTACCTTCACCGTTTGTTGGTGTAACACTTATGTTTTTTCGTAGCTTTATTTATGTTCTCCGTGATTTCCGTGACTGTTGTTATGTCAGGGGGGTATGTCGTTTTGAATAAGCGAAAGTTCCCGGCGTTGTATTGTTTTCATTAACTTGTGCCAAGGCAGGGGTTGTTTTGTCACTTGACTTGTTAAGAGGTTTTAACAAGATGATATTTCAAGTTCCTGTGTCTTGCATAGGCAACAAGGGGAGGTTTAGGGAACAAGCCGGAACATTCTGTGTCTTGTAGAATCAGCTTCCAGTGTTTCAAGAGTTTCCTGTTAAGGTGTCTCAGTCTAGGGTTGTAGGTTGAGACCATGAGGAGTGGTGGAGCTTTGTTTTTGGTGGGATGGTCTCTTTTGTTTTAGAAGTGTGTTTCTTGGTATGTTCAAGACTTCCCGTTTGATTAACTCCAGTTCGTCCGGTATATATTCTCTCTCAAGAAGTTTTGAAAGGAATAAATCAGTTTCCTTGTTCTGTGTGGTTATGTTGTTGTTGGTGCGAATGTATCTAATCAATTCACCTTTCACAAGTCCTTTAAAGACACTGGGGGGTGGGCAGATTCCCGATGGAGATACTGAAATGTTTCAGTAGATTTCCTGTGTGTTTTCAAGTCCAATATTTTGTTGGACAAGAATCTGTTACCCTTGTAGATGGTGGTGTCAAGAAACGTCGCCTCTGAGTCAGAGATGTTGTTTGTGAATTTGAGTAATGGATGGTGGGCGTTGGCAATATCAAACAGCTGATGTATTTGGTTTTGGTCAGCATTAAAGAACAAGATGCCGTCTTCTCTGTAGCGTCCGTGCCAGAGAATGGTGTCCTTGTAAGCATATTTGTCGAGGATTTCATTCATGAGTTGAAACATGCGTATATCGCATATTTCTGGGGATGCTGTCATTCCCATGGCGGCCTCAATGCACTGGTTGTAGTGTTGGTTGTCGAACAGAAAGTTGTTGTTTTTCAAGATGAGCTCAAGAAGTGACACGATGTGTGATTTGTGGATAGCTGGTAGTGGTGGGATACACAGGGGGGTGGGCAAAGCTTCGTCCACAGCTCTTAAGAGTTCAATCGCTGTCATGTTGGTGTACATGCTAGTGATGTCAAATGTACAAATGAGCACATTGGGGGGAAGAGTGAGTTGTTCAATTTGCTGGATAAAATCCAATGTGTCTCTGATGTAGGTAGGTTGTCTTTTTACTGTAGGTAGTAGGAAGAAATCGATTCATTTTCCCACGTATTGGGAGGGGGTGTCACATTGGGAAATGATAGGTCTGCCTGAAATTCTAGTATCCTGGACTCCGTTTGTTTGTAGGTTGCAAATTTCTTCTTTGGAGAATTTGTGTACTTTAGGGAGAAAGTACAGTTTGCCCATTTTGTGTGCATTTTTGGTTTGGCACAGGAAATTGTATGTTGGTTTGTCAATTTGTTGGGTTTCCTTTAGATGTGTTATGATTGTCATCATTTGGTTGATCAGTGCCAGTTGATCAGGTGGGGGGATGGTTTTGTAGTGTACCCCTGAAAGATGGAATTGTCCTTCCTCGTCGTAGGTAGTTTTGTTCAAGATCACGATTGTGTTGTTTTTGTCAGCTTTACGTATGACTATGTCTTGATTGTCAGATAGCTCCTTGGGGGCTTTCCTTTCATCTTCAGAGAGGTTGGATTGTAGTTTCTTTAAAGAGCGATTGTATAGTTCCATTCTGGTATTGAAGATGTACTCTTCGATGACTTTGTTGCCTAGTGGGGGGTTCCAATTGGATTTTGTGTAGAACGGAGGTATTTCCGTGTTGGAGGTGTTTTCACGGAAGTGAAATTTGCATCGAATGTTTCGTGCAAGTTTGTAGAAATCTGCAGATATTTGTTTTCTCATGGTTGGTTTGTTGGTTTTTGGCGTTGGTATGAATTTGAGGCCTTTTGCTAAGCCCAGATATTGTCCATTCGAGAGTTGCACATTTGACAAGTTGATCACGAATTGTTTGGCTCGTATCAAGTTGTTGTTGATCTTCTTTTCTTTCTCATTAGAAAGTCTGGTTTGTTTCCTCCTTTGGATGCGGAGTTGTGTTTTGGAGTGTCTGCCCATGATTTGGGAGAGAGCCGTATAGTGACAAGTGCACTTTGACCACGGATAGTGGGGTGGTTTCGCGTGTCCTTTTGATACGGGAATGTGAGGGGATGAGCAAAACGTCGAGATTGGGTATGTGTGCTCAGTTGGAGGTTTTAATTAGTGCCAATGTGTACATATAACAGTTGGGGGAGAGGCTAAGGAATGTGCAGGCCCCAGTCTCTTCGTCTCCTTTCCCCGTCCTTTGATTGGGTTTGAGGGATGGCAAATGCCGGAAATACCTAGTGCTGGAGGGATTAGCTGTAGCGTATCGGCGTCTGTGACTTGATACCCTTCTTGCTGCGGCGTCATAGTTGAAACGGATGTGTCCCGTCTGTTCGGGTTGATATTTGGGGAATAGTGTGAATTGTAACCTCTTAGTCTGGTTAGAGGCACATAGTTTAGGTGTGTGCCGGAAATGCCCTGGCACTGGAAGGATTAGCTGTATCGTTTCAGCGTCTGTTGCTGGAGACCGTTCTATTTGCGGTGTCATAGTGGAGACAGATGTTTCCCATCTCTGAGGATTTGATAACTGGGGATTAATTGTAGAGTTGTATCATTTTCCCTAATTCGAAGCAAACACTTTATGAGGAAATTGAATTTCTCTCTCGAGGGTGTAAGTTTAAGGTTTGCCAGGCTTGGCAAATATATTAGGCGAAACACCGATTCCTGTTGAGATGGTAGTTGTAGTTGGTTTTGGTTTTGTTGACGGTGGGGTTTGTAGAAATTATAATCGTTCTTGAGTTCGAGTTGTTGTTGTTGAAATTTTCGTAGTAGTTGTTGTTGATGTGGATGTAGTCAATGTCTGATTTGTTACAAGGACATTCTTGTGTGTTCCCTGCACTGTTTGTTAGTGTACATCAGTTGTTGGAGGTGCTGTTGAAATTTAAGCCGTTCTTCCCGATGTGGGATTGTTGTGGTTGTTGTCGTTGTAGTTGTATCTGTTTTGTTGTTGTTTGTTGATGGTGTCGTCTTAGTTATCTTTGTTCGTTTTGTTGTAATGGTATACACAGGTGTTGTTCTTGCTTACGCAAGGCATCAGCTGTTCGTGTTCAGCTGTTTTAGCAGTGTGCTTCAATACTTAGAGGTACTGGGTGATGGTGTTGTAAAGCAACAAATGTACAGGTTGTATATGGGAGAGGTTGTGGGTGTCTCCAGGTGCTTTTTCAAACTAACATTGTAGTTGTTCTGGGTTATCGAGCTGTTATTCCTGTTGGTGTAGTAGTGTACACATCGGAGAGGTGTTGGTCTTGTTACAGGCGGTGTCTGCCGTTTGTGTTCAGCTGATTTAGCAAATTGCTTCAATACTCAGTGGTATTGATTGAGTACCGTTGTTGTGAAACAACACGTGTACTGGTAATATTGGGGAGAGGTTTTGGGTGTCTCTGGGTGCTTTTCCACACTACTGAGGATCGAACAAAGGCAATTGCTACATGGTTGGACCCTTGCTGGCTCGTACGCTCCGGTGGCTGGGCGTAGCGTCTTTGATACGTGTAGTGGGGCCCTTTTGGCGTGGTGGGCGGAGTTGCCGTGGGGGTGATTGTTGGGCGCGAAACTGCGTCCCTCCCTCTCCGTTGAGGCTGAGTGACCGTGTTGCGTGTCGATTCATTCGTGTTATCAGAACTATTGATCAGTCAAAAACAGTTGGGTTGTTTTTACCTTCACCGTTTGTTGGTGTAACACTTATGTTTTTTTCGTAGCTTTATTTATTCTCTCCGTGATTTCCGTGACTGTTGTTATGTCAGGGGGGTATATCGTTTTGAATAAGCGAAAGTTCCCGGCGTTGTATTGTTTTCATTAACTTGTGTAAGCAAGGCAGGGGTTGTTATGTCACTTGACTTGTTAAAAGGTTTTAACAAGATGATCTTTCAAGTTCCTGTGTCTTGCATAGGCAACAAGGGGAGGTTTAGGGAACAAGCCGGAACATTCTGTGTCTTGTAGAATCAGCTTCCAGTGTTTCAAGAGTTTCCTGTTAAGGTGTCTCAGTCTAGGGTTGTAGGTTGAGACCATGAGGAGTGGTGGAGCTTTGTTTTTGGTGGGATGGTCTCTTTTGTTTTAGAAGTGTGTTTCTTGGTATGTTCAAGACTTCCCGTTTGATTAACTCCAGTTCGTCCGGTATATATTCTCTCTCAAGAAGTTTTGAAAGGAATAAATCAGTTTCCTTGTTCTGTGTGGTTATGTTGTTGTTGGTGCGAATGTATCTGATCAATTCACCTTTCACAAGTCCTTTAAAGACACTGGGGGGTGGGCAGATTCCCGATGGAGATACTGAAATGTTTCAGTAGATTTCCTGTGTGTTATCAAGTCCAATATTTTGTTGGACAAGAATCTGTTACCCTTGTAGATGGTGGTGTCAAGAAACGTCGGCTCTGAGTCAGAGATGTTGTATGTGAATTTGAGTAATGGATGGTGGGCGTTGGCAATATCAAACAGCTGATGTATTTGGTTTTGGTCAGCATTAAAGAACAAGATGATGTCTTCTCTGTAGCACATTGGGGGGAAGAGTGAGTTGTTCAATTTGCTGGATAAAATCCAATGTGTCTCTGATGTAGGTAGGTTGTCTTTTTACTATAGGTAGTAGGAAGAAATCGATTCATTTTCCCACGTATTGGGAGGGGGTGTCACACTGGGAAATGATAGGTCTGCCTGAAATTCTAGTATCCTGGACTCCGTTTGTTTGTAGGTTGCAAATTTCTTCTTTGGAGAATTTGTGTACTTTAGGGAGAAAGTACAGTTTGCCCATTTTTTTTGCATTTTTGGTTTGGCACAGGAAATTGTATGTTGGTTTGTCATTTTGTTGGGTTTCCTTTAGATGTGTTATGATTGTCATCATTTGGTTGATCAGTGCCAGTTGATCAGGTGGGGGGATGGTTTTGTAGTGTACCCCTGAAAGATGGAATTGTGCTTCCTCGTCGTAGGTAGTTTTGTTCAAGATCACGATTGTGTTGTTTTTGTCAGCTTTACGTATGACTATGTCTTGATTGTCAGATAGCTACTTGAGGGCTTTCCTTTCATCTTCAGAGAGGTTGGATTGTAGTTTCTTTAAAGAGAGATTGTATAGTTCCATTCTGGTATTGAAGATGTACTCTTCGATGGCTTCGTTGCCTAGTGGGGGGTTCCAATTGGATTTTGTGTAGAACGGAGGTATTTCCGTGTTGAGGTGTTTTCACGGAAGTGAAATTTGCATCGAATGTTTCGTGCAAGTTTGCAGAAATCTGCAGAGATTTGTTTTCTTATGGTTGGTTTGTTGGTTTTTGGCGTTGGTATGAATTTGAGGCCTTTTGCTAAGCCCAGATATTGTCCATTCGAGAGTTGCACATTTGACAAGTTGATCACGAATTGTTTGGCTCGTGTCAAGTTGTTGTTGATCTTCTTTTCTTTCTCATTAGAAAGTCTGGTTTGTTTCCTCCTTTGGATGCGGAGTTGTGTTTTGGAGTGTCTGCCCATGATTTGGGAGAGAGCCGTGTAGTGACAAGTGCACTTTGACCACGGATAGTGGGGTGGTATCGCGTGTCCTTTTGATACGGGAATGTGAGGGGATGAGCAAAACGTCGAGATTGGGTATGTGTGCTCAGTTGGAGGTTTTAATTAGTGCCAATGTGTAGATATAACAGTTGGGGGAGAGGCTTAGGAATGTGCAGGCCCCAGTCTCTTCGTCTCCTTTCCCCGTCCTTTGATTGGGTTTGAGGGATGGCAAATGCCGGAAATACCTAGTGCTGGAGGGATTAGCTGTAGCGTATCGGCGTCTGTGACTTGATACCCTTCTTGCTGCGGCGTCATAGTTGAAACGGATGTGTCCCGTCTGTTCGGGTTGATATTTAGGGAATAGTGTAGAATTGTAACCTCTTAGTCTGGTTAGAGGCACATAGTTTAGGTGTGTGCCGGAAATGCCCTGGCACTGGAAGGATTAGCTGTATCGTTTCAGCGTCTGTTGCTAGAGACCGTTCTATTTGCGGTGTCATAGTGGAGACAGATGTTTTCTATCTCTGAGGGTTTGATAACTGGGGATTAATTGTAGAGTTGTACCATTTTCCCTAATTCGAAGCAAACACTCTTAATGGGGAAATTGAATTTCTCTCTCAAGGGTGTAAGTTTAAGGTTTGCCAGGCTTGGCAAATATATTAGGCGAAACACCGATTCCTGTTGAGATGGTAGTTGTAGTTGGTGTTGGTTTTGTTGACGGTGGGGTTTGTAGAAATTATAATCGTTCTTGAGTTCGAGTTGTTGTTGTTGAAATTTTCGTAGTAGTTGTTGTTGATGTGGATGTAGTCAATGTCTGATTTGTTACAAGGACATTCTTGTGTGTTCCCAGCACTGTTTATTAGTGTACATCAGTTGTTGGAGGTGCTGTTGAAATTTAAGCCGTTCTTCCCGATGTGGGGTTGTTGTGGTCGTTGTAGTTGTATCTGTTTTGTTGTTGTTTGTTGATGGTGTCGTCTTAGTTATCTTTGTTCGTTTTGTTGTAATGGTAAACACATGTGTTGTTCTTGCTTACGCAAGGCATCAGCTGTTCGTGTTCAGCTGTTTTAGCAGTGTGCTTCAATACTTAGAGGTACTGGGTGATGGTGTTGTAAAGCAACAAATGTACAGGTTGTATGGGAGAGGTTGTGGGTGTCTCCAGGTGCTTTTTCAGTTGTTCTGGGTTATCGAGCTGTTATTCCTGTTGGTGTAGTAGTGTACACTGAGAGGTGTTGGTCTTGTTACACGCGGTGTCTGCCGTTTGTGTTCTTGGGGGTAAAAATCAAGGGTCTGCCAATCCCAGCAAATGCAGTAGGCAGCTCAGAGATCCCTAAGTCCCTCTCCCAAAGATGTTACTTTTCGGCAAGATTTACAGGTGTTAGGACAACTTCTTTGAAATTGTGATTTTACAGAGGTTTATTTGGGAAACTGAAAGGTAGCCTCGTCATGGGACAACTATTTAAACCCATATCCTCATCATCTTGTTTCTCGATTGAGAATAATCATTTATAGATGACTATTATTCATTTCCTTTGTTGGGGTGTACACATGTACTTGCATGTACTGGTGGTTGATTACCCAAATGTCCTCTCAGTGATTGAGGCTTATATGAGGCTAAGTGATTATAAATGTCACTGTTCCTTTAACGGGTTTATTACGTATTTTTATGTGTACTAATAGTACAGGTACCTATGGGGAGTGGTGTAGTTGGTTATTCAAACCATCTCATTATTTTGTTTCTCCACAAACTAATAATCATTTATGTATGATTTATCAGTAGTGTACCTCACAAGATCTGAGTGTTATGATCACAGTAGCTTTGATAGTGGAGGCTGAGCGTTTCCAATGAGGGTAAACGTATTGTAGAGATCGGTAGTCAAGGCTGTTTTGCCCGTCGGTGGTGAGAAGATCGTATATATTGCCCTTGGTTGGGCTGTTGCTCTCCTAATGTGAGGCAGATTAAGTTGAAGTATCTCTCAGTGATTGGGGATTCCGTTGTATGTGTACCTCACAAATTCTGAGGGTTATGATCACAGTAGCCTTGATAGTAGAGGCTGCGCGTTCCCACTGAAGGTGAACGTATTGTAGAGATCGGTAGTCAAGGCTGTTTTGTCCGTCGGTGATGAGAAGATCGTATATGTTGCCCTTGGTTGGGCTGTTGCTCTCTTAATGTGAGTCAGATTGAGTTGAAGTACCTCTCAGTGATTGAGGTTTTCGTTGTATGTCACATAATGTGTACCTCACAAATTCTGAGGGTTATGATCACAGTAGCTGTGATAGTGGAGGCTGAGCGTTCCCACTGGCAAGTAATTGACTCTGCGTGTTTAAGTAGATAGTTTCGTCAGAGTTGATCTGAGTTCTTATTGGCGTTTACCAATTCCCGCCCGTGGGTTGGGTGGTTCTTGTAATCAGGGGATAAGTGTGTGTCACTCAACACCCCTTAGGCTTGGTGTGCGGAGTTATTGTGGGGGTGATTGTTGGGCGCAAAACTGCGTCCCTCCCTGTTCGTTGCGGTTGGGTGACCGTGTTACGTGTCAATTCTTCCGTGTACTTAGCACTGATAATCAGTGTCTGTTCCAATGTCTGCTCCAATGTCTGCTCCAGCGTGTCTCCTGGGCGGACGCGGGGACGGACGCGCGAACGGATGGCCAGCCTCACGGACGCACAGACGGACGGACGGACGGTGTGTCTCCTCCAATTTGTCTCCTCCAATGTATCTCCTCCAGGGTCTCCTCCAGTGTCTCCTCCAGGGTCTGCTCCAGTGTTTCTCCAAACTGCAACAACACCAACATCAGCATCAATAGCAACAGCAATAATAACAATCACAAAAACAACCTCAACAACAAGAAGAAGAACAACAACAACAACAGCAACTACGTCAACAACACCAAGAACAAGAACAAGAACAACAACATCATCATCAGCACCACCGACACAGCACCAAGAAAAAGAACAGCTGGAAGACCAGCAGCAAGAACCTCTTCAAAAACAACAACAAAAATAGCATCATCAACAAAAACAACAACAACAAAATCAAAACCACTAACAAAAGCAATAACAACAATTACAAGAACAGCATCAGCATCAACTACACGCACAAAATCAGCAAAAGCAAAACACTTGAACAGCAGCACCATCACCACAGCAGCAAGTGAAAAACAGCAGCAGGAACAACAGCAACAGCGTCAACAAAACAAAACAACAACAACAACAACAACAACAACAACAGTACCATTAACAATAACATTAAGATTGACAACAACAACAACTATTAGGATAAACAAAAACTTACAACTCCTCCAGCGTTTGCTCCAATGTCTCCTGCGTGGTCTGCTCCAACGTCTCCTCCCGTGTCTGTTCCAATGTCTGCTCCAACGTCTCCTCCCGTGTCTGTTCCAATGTCTGCTCCAAGGTCTGCCCCAGAGTCTCCTCCAACGTCTGCTCCCGTGTCTGCTCCAGAGTCTCCTCCAATGTCTGCTCCAGAGTCTGCTCCAATGTCTGCTCCAATGTCTGCCCCAGAGTCTCCTCCAATGTCTCCTCCAGTGTCTGCATCAATGTCTGCTCCAATGTCTGCTCCAATGTCTGCCCCAGAGTCTCCTCCAACGTCTGCTCCAATGTCTGCTCCAGAGTCTCCTCCAATGTCTGCTCCAATGTCTGCATCAATGTCTGCTCCAGTGTCTGTGAGGGACAGAGAAACAGAGATTGTTAGTGTATCTGTAAATACGAGCAGTGTCCCCTGCAGTGTCTGCTCCAACGTCTCCTCCCGTGTCTGTTCCAATGTCTGCTCCAATGTCTGCTCCAGCGTGTCTCCTGGGCGGACGCGCGGACGGACGCGGGGACGGACGCGTGGACGGATGGCTAGCCTCACGGACGCGCTGGCGGACGGACGGACGGTTTTTCTCCTCCAATTTGTCTCCTCCAATGTATCTCCTCCAGTGTCTCCTCCAGTGTCTCCTCCAAGGTCTGCTCCAGTGTTTCTCCAAACTGCAACAACACCAACATCAGCATCAATAGCAGAGCAGCAGCAGCAAAACCACAACCGCACCAAGAGAAAGAACACCTGCAGAAGCAACAGCAACAACCTCAACAAAAACAACACCAACACCAACAACAAAAACAACATCAACATCAACATTAACATCAACAACAACGCAAACAACAACAACAAATACAACAACATTAACAACTACAATAACAGCAACAGCAACAACAGCAGCAACTACAATAACAGCAATATTAACAACAACAACATTAACATTAGCATTAACATTGACAACAAGAACAAGAACAGAAACTGCAAAAACTTACAACCTTAACAAAAACAACACCAACAACATCAACATCAACAAAAACGCCAACCACAACAACAACAACAACTAGCCTACAATAACAGCAGAAGCAATATTAACATTAACAACAACAACAACAACATTATCATTAACATTGACAACAAGAACAACTATTAAGATAACAGAAACTGCAAAAACTTACAACTCCTCCAGTGTGCTAGCTTTAGTGTCGGCGCCAATGTCTCCTCCAGCGTCTGCTCCAATGTCTCCTGCATTGTCTGCTCCAATGTCTCCTACAGTGTCTGTTCCAATGTCTGCTCCAATGTCTGCATCGATGTCTGCTCCAGTGTCTGTGAGGGACAGAGAAAGAGAGATTGTTAGTGTATCTGTGAAAACGAGCAGTGTCCCCTGCAGTGTCTGCTCCAACGTCTCCTCCCGTGTCTGTTCCAATGTCTGCTCCAATGTCTGCCCCAGAGTCTCCTCCAGTGTCTGTTCCATTGTCTGCTCCAGAGTCTCCTCCAATGTCTGCTCCACTGTCTGCTCCAGAGTCTCCTCCAATGTCTGCTCCAGTGTCTGCATCGATGTCTGCTCCAGTGTCTGTGAGGGACAGAGAAACAGAGATTGTTAGTGTATCTGTAAATACGAGCAGTGTCCCCTGCAGTGTCTGCTCCAACGTCTCCTCCCGTGTCTGTTCCAATGTCTGCTCCAATGTCTGCTCCAGCGTGTCTCCTGGGCGGACGCGCGGACGGACGCGGGGACGGACGCGCGGACGGATGGCTAGCCTCACGGACGAGCGGGCGGACGGACGGACGGTGTGTCTCCTCCAATTTGTCTCCTCCAATGTATCTCCTCCAGTGTCTCCTCCAGTGTCTCCTCCAAGGTCTGCTCCAGTGTTTCTCCAAACTGCAACAACACCAACATCAGCATCAATAGCAACAGCAACAATAACAATCACCAAAATAGCATCAGCATCAACAACAATCACAAAGTTAGCAACAACAACACCACTGCAAATGCAGAGCAGCAGCAGCAAAACCACAACCGCACCAAGAGAAAGAACACCTGCAGAAGCAACAGCAACAACCTCAACAAAAACAACACCAACACCAACAACAAAAACAACATCAACATCAACATTAACATCAACATCAACAACAACGCCAACAACAACAACAAATACAACAACATTAACAACTACAATAACAGCAACAGCAACAACAGCAGCAACTACAATAACAGCAATATTAACAACAACAACATTTACATTAGCATAACATTGACAACAAGAACAAGAACAGAAACTGCAAAAACTTACAACCTCAACAAAAACAACACCAACACCAACAACAAAAACAACATCAACATCAACAAAAACGCCAACAACAACAACAACAACTACAATAACAGCAGCAGCAGAAGCAATATTAACATTAACAACAACAACAACAACAACAACAACAATGACAACAAGAACAACTATTAAGATAACAGAAACTGCAAAAACTTACAACTCCTCCAGTGTGCTAGCTTTAGTGTCGGCGCCAATGTCTCCTCCAGCGTCTGCTCCAATGTCACCTGCATTGTCTGCTCCAATGTCTCCTACAGTGTCTGTTCCAATGTCTGCTCCAGAGTCTCCTCCAATGTCTGCTCCAATGTCTGCATCGATGTCTGCTCCAGTGTCTGTGAGGGACAGAGAAAGAGAGATTGTTAGTGTATCTGTGAAAACGAGCAGTGTCCCCTGCAGTGTCTGCTCCAACGTCTCCTCCCGTGTCTGTTCCAATGTCTGCTCCAATGTCTGCCCCAGAGTCTCCTCCAGTGTCTGTTCCATTGTCTGCTCCAGAGTCTCCTCCAATGTCTGCTCCAATGTCTGCTCCAGAGTCTCCTCCAATGTCTGCTCCAGTGTCTGCATCGATGTCTCCTCCAGTGTCTGTGAGGGACAGAAAAACAGAGATTGTTAGTGTATCTGTAAAAACGAGCAGTGTCCCCTGCAGTGTCTGCTCCAACGTCTCCTCCCGTGTCTGTTCCAATGTCTGCTCCAATGTCTGCCCCAGCGTGTCTCCTGGGCGGACGCGCGGACGGACGCGGGGACGGACGCGCGGACGGATGGCTAGCCTCACGGACGAGCGGGCGGACGGACGGACGGTGTGTCTCCTCCAATTTGTCTCCTCCAATGTATCTCCTCCTGTGTCTCCTCCAGTGTCTCCTCCAAGGTCTGCTCCAGTGTTTCTCCAAACTGCAACAACACCAACATCAGCATCAATAGCAACAGCAACAATAACAATCACCAAAATAGCTTCAGCATCAACAACAATCACAAAGTTAGCAACAACAACACCACTGCAAATGCAGAGCAGCAGCAGCAAAACCACAACCGCACCAAGAGAAAGAACACCTGCAGAAGCAACAGCAACAACCTCAACAAAAACAACACCAACAAAAACAACATCAACATCAACATCCACAACAAAAACGCCAACAACTACAATAACAGCATCAGCAACAACAGCAGCAGAAGCAATATTAACATTAACAACAACAACAACAACAACAACAACATTAACATTAACATTGACAACAAGAACTACTATTAAGATAACAGAAACTGCAAAAACTTACAACTCCTCCAGTGTGCTAGCTTTAGTGTCGGCGCCAATATCTCCTCCAGCGTCTGCTCCAATGTCTCCTGCATTGTCTGCTCCAATGTCTCCTACAGTGTCTGTTCCAATGTCTGCTCCAGAGTCTCCTCCAATGTCTGCTCCAATGTCTGCATCGATGTCTGCTCCAGTGTCTGTGAGGGACAGAGAAAGAGAGATTGTTAGTGTATCTGTGAAAACGAGCAGTGTCCCCTGCAGTGTCTGCTCCAACGTCTCCTCCCGTGTCTGTTCCAATGTCTGCTCCAATGTCTGCCCCAGAGTCTCCTCCAGTGTCTGTTCCATTGTCTGCTCCAGAGTCTCCTCCAATGTCTGCTCCAATGTCTGCTCCAGAGTCTCCTCCAATGTCTGCTCCAGTGTCTGCATCGATGTCTGCTCCAGTGTCTGTGAGGGACAGAGAAAGAGAGATTGTTAGTGTATCTGTAAAAACGAGCAGTGTCCCCTGCAGTGTCTGCTCCAACGTCTCCTCCCGTGTCTGTTCCAATGTCTGCTCCAATGTCTGCTCCAGCGTGTCTCCTGGGCGGACGCGCGGACGGACGCGGGGACGGACGCGCGGACGGATGGCTAGCCTCACAGACGAGCGGGCGGACGGACGGACGGTGTGTCTCCTCCAATTTGTCTCCTCCAATGTATCTCCTCCAGTGTCTCCTCCAGTGTCTCCTCCAAGGTCTGCTCCAGTGTTTCTCCAAACTGCAACAACACCAACATCAGCATCAATAGGAACAGCAACAATAACAATCACCAAAATAGCATCAGCATCAACAACAATCACAAAGTTAGCAACAACAACACCACTGCAAATGCAGAGCAGCAGCAGCAAAACCACAACCGCACCAAGAGAAAGAACACCTGCAGAAGCAACAGCAACAACCTCAACAAAAAACAACACCAACACTAACAACAAAAACAACATCAACATCAACAACAACGCCAACAACAACAACAACAACAACAGCAGCAGAAGCAATATTAACATTAACAACAACCACAACAACAACCACAACAACAACAACAACATTAACATTATCATTAACATTGACAACAAGAACAACTATTAAGATAACAGAAACTGCAAAAACTTACAACTCCTCCAGTGTGCTAGCTTTAGTGTCGGCGCCAATGTCTCCTCTAGCGTCTGCTCCAATGTCTCCTGCATTGTCTGCTCCAATGTCTCCTACAGTGTCTGTTCCAATGTCTGCTCCAGAGTCTCCTCCAATGTCTGCTCCAATGTCTGCATCGATGTCTGCTCCAGTGTCTGCATCGATGTCTGCTCCAGTGTCTGTGAGGGACAGAGAAAGAGAGATTGTTAGTGTATCTGTAAAAACGAGCAGTGTCCCCTGCAGTGTCTGCTCCAACGTCTCCTCCCGTGTCTGTTCCAATGTCTGCTCCAGCGTGTCTCCTGGACGGACGCGCGGACGGACGCGGGGACGGACGCGTGGACGGATGGCTAGCCTCACGGACGCGCTGGCGGACGGACGGACGGTGTGTCTCCTCCAATTTGTCTCCTCCAATGTATCTCCTCCAGTGTCTCCTCCAGTGTCTCCTCCAAGGTCTGCTCCAGTGTTTCTCCAAACTGCAACAACACCAACATCAGCATCAATAGCAGAGCAGCAGCAGCAAAACCACAACCGCACCAAGAGAAAGAACACCTGCAGAAGCAACAGCAACAACCTCAACAAAAACAACACCAACACCAACAACAAAAACAACATCAACATCAACATTAACATCAACAACAACGCAAACAACAACAACAAATACAACAACATTAACAACTACAATAACAGCAACAGCAACAACAGCAGCAACTACAATAACAGCAATATTAACAACAACAACATTAACATTAGCATTAACATTGACAACAAGAACAAGAACAGAAACTGCAAAAACTTACAACCTTAACAAAAACAACACCAACAACAAAAACAACATCAACATCAACAAAAACGCCAACCACAACAACAACAACAACTAGCCTACAATAACAGCAGAAGCAATATTAACATTAACAACAACAACAACAACATTATCATTAACATTGACAACAAGAACAACTATTAAGATAACAGAAACTGCAAAAACTTACAACTCCTCCAGTGTGCTAGCTTTAGTGTCGGCGCCAATGTCTCCTCCAGCGTCTGCTCCAATGTCTCCTGCATTGTCTGCTCCAATGTCTCCTACAGTGTCTGTTCCAATGTCTGCTCCAGAGTCTCCTCCAATGTCTGCTCCAATGTCTGCATCGATGTCTGCTCCAGTGTCTGTGAGGGACAGAGAAAGAGAGATTGTTAGTGTATCTGTGAAAACGAGCAGTGTCCCCTGCAGTGTCTGCTCCAACGTCTCCTCCCGTGTCTGTTCCAATGTCTGCTCCAATGTCTGCCCCAGAGTCTCCTCCAGTGTCTGTTCCATTGTCTGCTCCAGAGTCTCCTCCAATGTCTGCTCCAATGTCTGCTCCAATGTCTGCTCCAGAGTCTCCTCCAATGTCTGCTCCAGTGTCTGCATCGATGTCTCCTCCAGTGTCTGTGAGGGACAGAAAAACAGAGATTGTTAGTGTATCTGTAAAAACGAGCAGTGTCCCCTGCAGTGTCTGCTCCAACGTCTCCTCCCGTGTCTGTTCCAATGTCTGCTCCAATGTCTGCCCCAGCGTGTCTCCTGGGCGGACGCGCGGACGGACGCGGGGACGGACGCGCGGACGGATGGCTAGCCTCACGGACGAGCGGGCGGACGGACGGACGGTGTGTCTCCTCCAATTTGTCTCCTCCAATGTATCTCCTCCTGTGTCTCCTCCAGTGTCTCCTCCAAGGTCTGCTCCAGTGTTTCTCCAAACTGCAACAACACCAACATCAGCATCAATAGCAACAGCAACAATAACAATCACCAAAATAGCTTCAGCATCAACAACAATCACAAAGTTAGCAACAACAACACCACTGCAAATGCAGAGCAGCAGCAGCAAAACCACAACCGCACCAAGAGAAAGAACACCTGCAGAAGCAACAGCAACAACCTCAACAAAAACAACACCAACAAAAACAACATCAACATCAACATCCACAACAAAAACGCCAACAACTACAATAACAGCATCAGCAACAACAGCAGCAGAAGCAATATTAACATTAACAACAACAACAACAACAACAACATTAACATTAACATTGACAACAAGAACTACTATTAAGATAACAGAAACTGCAAAAACTTACAACTCCTCCAGTGTGCTAGCTTTAGTGTCGGCGCCAATATCTCCTCCAGCGTCTGCTCCAATGTCTCCTGCATTGTCTGCTCCAATGTCTCCTACAGTGTCTGTTCCAATGTCTGCTCCAGAGTCTCCTCCAATGTCTGCTCCAATGTCTGCATCGATGTCTGCTCCAGTGTCTGTGAGGGACAGAGAAAGAGAGATTGTTAGTGTATCTGTGAAAACGAGCAGTGTCCCCTGCAGTGTCTGCTCCAACGTCTCCTCCCGTGTCTGTTCCAATGTCTGCTCCAATGTCTGCCCCAGAGTCTCCTCCAGTGTCTGTTCCATTGTCTGCTCCAGAGTCTCCTCCAATGTCTGCTCCAATGTCTGCTCCAGAGTCTCCTCCAATGTCTCCTCCAGTGTCTGCATCGATGTCTGCTCCAGTGTCTGTGAGGGACAGAGAAACAGAGATTGTTAGTGTATCTGTAAATACGAGCAGTGTCCCCTGCAGTGTCTGCTCCAACGTCTCCTCCCGTGTCTGTTCCAATGTCTGCTCCAATGTCTGCCCCAGCGTGTCTCCTGGGCGGACGCGCGGACGGACGCGGGGACGGACGCGCGGACGGATGGCTAGCCTCACGGACGAGCGGGCGGACGGACGGACGGTGTGTCTCCTCCAATTTGTCTCCTCCAATGTATCTCCTCCAGTGTCTCCTCCAGTGTCTCCTCCAAGGTCTGCTCCAGTGTTTCTCCAAACTGCAACAACACCAACATCAGCATCAATAGCAACAGCAACAATAACAATCACCAAAATAGCATCAGCATCAACAACAATCACAAAGTTAGCAACAACAACACCACTGCAAATGCAGAGCAGCAGCAGCAAAACCACAACCGCACCAAGAGAAAGAACACCTGCAGAAGCAACAGCAACAACCTCAACAAAAAACAACACCAACACTAACAACAAAAACAACATCAACATCAACAACAACGCCAACAACAACAACAACAACAACAGCAGCAGAAGCAATATTAACATTAACAACAACAACCACAACAACAACAACCACAACAACAACAACAACAACATTAACATTATCATTAACATTGACAACAAGAACAACTATTAAGATAACAGAAACTGCAAAAACTTACAACTCCTCCAGTGTGCTAGCTTTAGTGTCGGCGCCAATGTCTCCTCTAGCGTCTGCTCCAATGTCTCCTGCATTGTCTGCTCCAATGTCTCCTACAGTGTCTGTTCCAATGTCTGCTCCAGAGTCTCCTCCAATGTCTGCTCCAATGTCTGCATCGATGTCTGCTCCAGTGTCTGCATCGATGTCTGCTCCAGTGTCTGTGAGGGACAGAGAAAGAGAGATTGTTAGTGTATCTGTAAAAACGAGCAGTGTCCCCTGCAGTGTCTGCTCCAACGTCTCCTCCCGTGTCTGTTCCAATGTCTGCTCCAGCGTGTCTCCTGGACGGACGCGCGGACGGACGCGGGGACGGACGCGTGGACGGATGGCTAGCCTCACGGACGCGCTGGCGGACGGACGGACGGTGTGTCTCCTCCAATTTGTCTCCTCCAATGTATCTCCTCCAGTGTCTCCTCCAGTGTCTCCTCCAAGGTCTGCTCCAGTGTTTCTCCAAACTGCAACAACACCAACATCAGCATCAATAGCAGAGCAGCAGCAGCAAAACCACAACCGCACCAAGAGAAAGAACACCTGCAGAAGCAACAGCAACAACCTCAACAAAAACAACACCAACACCAACAACAAAAACAACATCAACATCAACATTAACATCAACAACAACGCAAACAACAACAACAAATACAACAACATTAACAACTACAATAACAGCAACAGCAACAACAGCAGCAACTACAATAACAGCAATATTAACAACAACAACATTAACATTAGCATTAACATTGACAACAAGAACAAGAACAGAAACTGCAAAAACTTACAACCTTAACAAAAACAACACCAACAACAAAAACAACATCAACATCAACAAAAACGCCAACCACAACAACAACAACAACTAGCCTACAATAACAGCAGAAGCAATATTAACATTAACAACAACAACAACAACATTATCATTAACATTGACAACAAGAACAACTATTAAGATAACAGAAACTGCAAAAACTTACAACTCCTCCAGTGTGCTAGCTTTAGTGTCGGCGCCAATGTCTCCTCCAGCGTCTGCTCCAATGTCTCCTGCATTGTCTGCTCCAATGTCTCCTACAGTGTCTGTTCCAATGTCTGCTCCAGAGTCTCCTCCAATGTCTGCTCCAATGTCTGCATCGATGTCTGCTCCAGTGTCTGTGAGGGACAGAGAAAGAGAGATTGTTAGTGTATCTGTGAAAACGAGCAGTGTCCCCTGCAGTGTCTGCTCCAACGTCTCCTCCCGTGTCTGTTCCAATGTCTGCTCCAATGTCTGCCCCAGAGTCTCCTCCAGTGTCTGTTCCATTGTCTGCTCCAGAGTCTCCTCCAATGTCTGCTCCAATGTCTGCTCCAATGTCTGCTCCAGAGTCTCCTCCAATGTCTGCTCCAGTGTCTGCATCGATGTCTCCTCCAGTGTCTGTGAGGGACAGAAAAACAGAGATTGTTAGTGTATCTGTAAAAACGAGCAGTGTCCCCTGCAGTGTCTGCTCCAACGTCTCCTCCCGTGTCTGTTCCAATGTCTGCTCCAATGTCTGCCCCAGCGTGTCTCCTGGGCGGACGCGCGGACGGACGCGGGGACGGACGCGCGGACGGATGGCTAGCCTCACGGACGAGCGGGCGGACGGACGGACGGTGTGTCTCCTCCAATTTGTCTCCTCCAATGTATCTCCTCCTGTGTCTCCTCCAGTGTCTCCTCCAAGGTCTGCTCCAGTGTTTCTCCAAACTGCAACAACACCAACATCAGCATCAATAGCAACAGCAACAATAACAATCACCAAAATAGCTTCAGCATCAACAACAATCACAAAGTTAGCAACAACAACACCACTGCAAATGCAGAGCAGCAGCAGCAAAACCACAACCGCACCAAGAGAAAGAACACCTGCAGAAGCAACAGCAACAACCTCAACAAAAACAACACCAACAAAAACAACATCAACATCAACATCCACAACAAAAACGCCAACAACTACAATAACAGCATCAGCAACAACAGCAGCAGAAGCAATATTAACATTAACAACAACAACAACAACAACAACATTAACATTAACATTGACAACAAGAACTACTATTAAGATAACAGAAACTGCAAAAACTTACAACTCCTCCAGTGTGCTAGCTTTAGTGTCGGCGCCAATATCTCCTCCAGCGTCTGCTCCAATGTCTCCTGCATTGTCTGCTCCAATGTCTCCTACAGTGTCTGTTCCAATGTCTGCTCCAGAGTCTCCTCCAATGTCTGCTCCAATGTCTGCATCGATGTCTGCTCCAGTGTCTGTGAGGGACAGAGAAAGAGAGATTGTTAGTGTATCTGTGAAAACGAGCAGTGTCCCCTGCAGTGTCTGCTCCAACGTCTCCTCCCGTGTCTGTTCCAATGTCTGCTCCAATGTCTGCCCCAGAGTCTCCTCCAGTGTCTGTTCCATTGTCTGCTCCAGAGTCTCCTCCAATGTCTGCTCCAATGTCTGCTCCAGAGTCTCCTCCAATGTCTGCTCCAGTGTCTGCATCGATGTCTGCTCCAGTGTCTGTGAGGGACAGAGAAAGAGAGATTGTTAGTGTATCTGTGAAAACGAGCAGTGTCCCCTGCAGTGTCTGCTCCAACGTCTCCTCCCGTGTCTGTTCCAATGTCTGCTCCAATGTCTGCCCCAGCGTGTCTCCTGGGCGGACGCGCGGACGGACGCGGGGACGGACGCGCGGACGGATGGCTAGCCTCACGGACGAGCGGGCGGACGGACGGACGGTGTGTCTCCTCCAATTTGTCTCCTCCAATGTATCTCCTCCTGTGTCTCCTCCAGTGTCTCCTCCAAGGTCTGCTCCAGTGTTTCTCCAAACTGCAACAACACCAACATCAGCATCAATAGCAACAGCAACAATAACAATCACCAAAATAGCTTCAGCATCAACAACAATCACAAAGTTAGCAACAACAACACCACTGCAAATGCAGAGCAGCAGCAGCAAAACCACAACCGCACCAAGAGAAAGAACACCTGCAGAAGCAACAGCAACAACCTCAACAAAAAACAACACCAACACTAACAACAAAAACAACATCAACATCAACAACAACGCCAACAACAACAACAACAACAACAGCAGCAGAAGCAATATTAACATTAACAACAACAACCACAACAACAACAACCACAACAACAACAACATTAACATTATCATTAACATTGACAACAAGAACAACTATTAAGATAACAGAAACTGCAAAAACTTACAACTCCTCCAGTGTGCTAGCTTTAGTGTCGGCGCCAATGTCTCCTCTAGCGTCTGCTCCAATGTCTCCTGCATTGTCTGCTCCAATGTCTCCTACAGTGTCTGTTCCAATGTCTGCTCCAGAGTCTCCTCCAATGTCTGCTCCAATGTCTGCATCGATGTCTGCTCCAGTGTCTGCATCGATGTCTGCTCCAGTGTCTGTGAGGGACAGAGAAAGAGAGATTGTTAGTGTATCTGTAAAAACGAGCAGTGTCCCCTGCAGTGTCTGCTCCAACGTCTCCTCCCGTGTCTGTTCCAATGTCTGCTCCAATGTCTGCCCCAGAGTCTCCTCCAGTGTCTGTTCCATTGTCTGCTCCAGAGTCTCCTCCAATGTCTGCTCCAATGTCTGCTCCAGAGTCTCCTCCAATGTCTGCTCCAGTGTCTGCATCGATGTCTGCTCCAGTGTCTGTGAGGGACAGAGAAAGAGAGATTGTTAGTGTATCTGTAAAAACGAGCAGTGTCCCCTGCAGTGTCTGCTCCAACGTCTCCTCCCGTGTCTGTTCCAATGTCTGCTCCAATGTCTGCTCCAGCGTGTCTCCTGGGCGGACGCGCGGACGGACGCGGGGACGGACGCGCGGACGGATGGCTAGCCTCACAGACGAGCGGGCGGACGGACGGACGGTGTGTCTCCTCCAATTTGTCTCCTCCAATGTATCTCCTCCAGTGTCTCCTCCAGTGTCTCCTCCAAGGTCTGCTCCAGTGTTTCTCCAAACTGCAACAACACCAACATCAGCATCAATAGCAACAGCAACAATAACAATCACCAAAATAGCATCAGCATCAACAACAATCACAAAGTTAGCAACAACAACACCACTGCAAATGCAGAGCAGCAGCAGCAAAACCACAACCGCACCAAGAGAAAGAACACCTGCAGAAGCAACAGCAACAACCTCAACAAAAAACAACACCAACACTAACAACAAAAACAACATCAACATCAACAACAACGCCAACAACAACAACAACAGCATCAGCAACAACAGCAGCAGAAGCAATATTAACATTAACAACAACAACAACAACAACAACAACAACAACAACAACAACAACAACAACATTAACATTATCATTAACATTGACAACAAGAACAACTATTAAGATAACAGAAACTGCAAAAACTTACAACTCCTCCAGTGTGCTAGCTTTAGTGTCGGCGCCAATGTCTCCTCTAGCGTCTGCTCCAATGTCTCCTGCATTGTCTGCTCCAATGTCTCCTACAGTGTCTGTTCCAATGTCTGCTCCAGAGTCTCCTCCAATGTCTGCTCCAATGTCTGCATCGATGTCTGCTCCAGTGTCTGCATCGATGTCTGCTCCAGTGTCTGTGAGGGACAGAGAAAGAGAGATTGTTAGTGTATCTGTAAAAACGAGCAGTGTCCCCTGCAGTGTCTGCTCCAACGTCTCCTCCCGTGTCTGTTCCAATGTCTGCTCCAATGGTTGCTCCAGCGTGTCTCCTGGGCGGACGCGCGGACGGACGCGGGGACGGACGCGCGGACGGAAGGCTAGCCACACGGACGCGCGGGCGGACGGACGGACGGACGGTGTGTCTCCTCCAATTTGTCTCTTCCTATGTATCTCCTCCAGTGTCTCCTCCAGTGTCTCCTCCAGTGTCTGCTCCAGGGTCTGCTCCAGTGTTTCTCCAAACTGCAACAACACCAACATCAGCATCAATAGCAACAGCAACAAGGAACTTAGTCGATAAATATCGACAGGGGGCCGACAAATGGTTTAAATGGGAAATGTGTGTATATGGGTGTGGGTTTGAAACAAACAAACAAACCAACCCATGTGAACCCCGGGCCGCAGGCCTTCGATGTAGTGATTGAAAAAAAAGGATGTTCTCAAATGGTTCAATTCTCATTTGGTCTGATTCTCAAATGGTACCGGTATACTCCCCCCCCCCCCCCCTGGCCGCAGGCCTAGGAGTAAAATTTTTATAGACACTGACCTTCTTCCCAGGGGTCATTGACCCAGTTTTAGCTATGAGAGGTGGTTCGCCCAGAGGCTGTAGAGTATACTGGGGCGGTCTCTTTGATGTCTTGAGAGGAAACTTGGCCAGGGTAGTACATGCACCAGAACTGGTGGACACCAAGGACAAACATGAAATCGAAGCAGTTTGCTTTCAGAGAGAACGGTCGTCAGCAACTCAAACTTCTCTGTTTTCTTTTTTTTTTTAAATCTGACTTTCTTTGTGGCCCCCTGACTCTGCCCCCCTCCCTCTGTAAGGACCCTCCTCCACAAGGACCGATTTTTGTCAACATTTTAAAGGTCGCTAGAGAGGGGTTCCACTGTATGACCTAACCGCTACTGGCAGACGGCCTCAATCTTCACGCGCAAAGACGAGATTAATAGGTGCTCGGTTTTGGTATTTTGAATTACATTACATTAAACCTTTGTTGGGTTTCATGGTCATGGCAACAGCCATAATAATATTACATGATGTATAATATCATATTTCAGCATATGTGAATTACATGTCATCATACTAAACTGTCATACATTTTTATTCCTACATTATTCTGATTGATCACAACCAAACCTACTATCATTGGACACATCCAAATGCAAGCGCCTGTTCTTGACAATTTCTCTCTGATCTAAATATAAAATCAGTGCAATTTCCTGGGTCGGGCTTTGCCACAGACACTCACGGTTTGGCCTGTAGGTAAAATGTACAATGTATTTTCTGATTTGTGCACAAAAGCTTTTTTTCTTTTTTCTTTTTTTTAACATAACAATGTTTAATGTCACTGTATGTTTAAAAGACCATGGTCATATTTGTAAAAAAAATGTTAAATTAGAAAATAAATAACATTTTGGTTCATGATTTTTCCTACACCTGTGCTAAAAATAAGAAATAAAAATGTCGGGTATATAAGTCACTCAAATACAGCTAGGTATGAATGGCTCGGTTTGAGTTTGTTGCAGTTGACCCTGCACAATGCGACATATCATGTTTTTGTTGAACAATTTTGACGTCACCCCTCCCATAGGGTGACGTATTTCACAACTTCCTGTGTTACACAAACTCTGTGATGACCAATTTTGACGTCACCCCTCCCATAGGGTGACGGATTTCACAACTTTCTACAGATGAACAATTTTGACGTCACCCCTCCCATAGGGTGACGGATGTCACAACTTCCTGTGTACACAAACTGATGACGTATTTCACAACAAAATGGCGCTGCCCATGGTCAACCTCGAAACTATCCGTATAGAATGGGGGCGTCCTCGCCCCCATAATAAAGACATTTTGGTGGTTCACAAGAGGTGTTAGTAGTTGAAAATGACAGGGAACTGTTTCCCGCACGCAGTAACACTGTCATTATGAGGCAGATTTATGTGGGAACTATGGACTCTGGACGGTGCAGAGAGAGAGAGAGACTGAGAGAGAGAGAGAGAGAGAGAGAGAGAGAGAGAGAGAGAATTCTGTAACTATTGTTGTACTATGAAACCGTCTTTACCTCGGCACCTGCACAGTTTAAAAGTAAAGTAAGTTTAGAAGGCTCTACTAACGAATCAGAGGGATTTAGTTTTGTGTCGGCGTCGGCATAACGCACACCTTTTTTTCTTTTTTTTTAAATCGGCAGAAGCTTTGCAGCCGAACTTATTCACTTTACGGTTGGGAAAAAGTGACGCGAAGAACTGCAGAAAACGGAATTATATGGTCAATTTTGGAAAATGAATGCGAGCAACATCCCTGTATCCCTGCGGTAAACCGATTAATCCTTGCACTTGATTTAAAAAAACACCTAATCACCATTTCGATTTAAATGCTGTCCAACTTGATAGTTTTTCAAAATTAAGAATAGCTCCCCTCCCATATGCAGTGATGAGGACGACACATGTTCGTAAATTCATTAAACGAAACGTGTTGCCATTATTTGATTAGACTTGATCAAATTATGAATTACCTTGGTTTGACCCTTTCAAATGTGATTCCGCTTAACGAACAATGGCAACTGCACACAGAAACACTCATCAGTTCAAACAGGCATGCAGAATGTCAGAAAGACTTGCTCGCGCACACACATGCACGCACAAACGCACGCACTGGCAAGCGGCACACACGCACGCACGCACAAACACACATTCACACACACACACACACACACAGACACACACCCACACACACACACACATACACACTCAACGGGGGGGGGGGGGGGGGGGGGGCAGGGCGATAGTAGACTGTAGCAGCACTTGTAGTATGGGGAGGGCTAGAGTAGGGGGTGGGGGGCGGTATAAAGAAGCCGTCATGATATGTGTTAGAAATGTAGCGGCACCGGGAGGAAAACGGGGTGGGCGTAAAGGGGTGGAGGTGAAGAGGGGGGGGGGGGTCTCACTGCATGGCGACATCCTGGTGCCAGACACCTACATGGAACCTCCGGCACAACACCTTCCTCTGCAACACCTCCCTACTTCCTTTGTTTTCCCTCTTCTTCTTCCGCTTGTGTACGGCCGGTTTCTGAAGTGTGTTCACTCAATTGTCTTGTTCCTCCATGCTTTTTAGAAACGTATTATGATTGCACTGTACATGGAGACTAATCTTTTATCTTTTTTTTTATCAGTCTTTGAATTGTTTTGTCAAAAAATCTTGGACCTGGTCCAGACAATGAATTTGCATGTCATCTTAGAAGATTTAATATCAATTGATTGATATTCCAATTACAATTGTGTTTGAAATTGAAATTGAAATATAGACACATTTTCTTGGTCATTTTCTGAATCCAAAAATATGCAGATATGATGTGTTTGATTTGAAAATGTGCTGAAAACTAAAGAAATTGGGGTTTATGCAAATTAGGTTCATTATTCACATACTTCTAGCAGACTCGTCTCGGTTTACGGGTTTCGGCTTGCCAGGCTTAATTTTTCTTGACCTCACGTGACTTATGACTGATCTGGAGGGTTTAGCGGTAGTCGTTTGTGTCGACATATTGACTGAATGTTTTGATATGGCCTTCACCGACTTGTTTCCATTTGTTTTCATTTTCTCAACTTTCTGTCATGTTTTTCTTGGTTTTTGTCGTCTTACCCCAATACAACATCCCTTTGACATATAGCCACGACATGTCCATGTATCGTTTTCATGCAAGCTTCCTCCCACTTGACAAGGTCACATCACCCGTTTCCTTCGCACTCAGTTGTGTCCCCTTAGGGCAGGGCACGCACCGACTCAGTCCCACGTGTGTCAAAGCTCTGTGGGTTGCAAGGGCCTCGTATTGTCTTGTATATTATTCTGCCTTGCCTTTCCTTTTTTTTTTTTTTTTTTTTGCGGAACTCGTATCTCGAAGAATGGTTATACATGTGAGTGAGAAACAGCGGAAAGGGAATTATCTAAGGGACCGTCCTTCCTGCATGTAGACCCTCTTGCAAAGCATATAGTAGATCCGCCCAGATCAAGTTGTTAGCAGGCGGCAGAAGGTTCACCGTACGTTTAATTTCACTTGGACACATACTCTACAATCAACCGCCAGGCTTCTTTCAGTGTAACGCGGGATTTTGTCAAATGTTGCTGAGTTGATTTCGTAACTGACAATCTGAAGAAAAAACACACGGAAAACCCCCCACAAACAAACAGCACACATTAAAAAAAAAAACCCCACCGCATTTCACAAGTAGCAGCCATACCATTGAAATGCTCGCATGTCCAAGTAAAAGGATGCTCTATATCTAATCCCATCTTAAAAAAAAAAAAGGCTGAGCGGATCTGCCTCTGGTGTTGTACATGATCGGTATGACGGGAAGGACGATACCTTTAATACAGCACGCAAGAGGTGACTGTCTTGCACATGCCATGGTGTGAGCAAGAAAACCTGAACAGTCAGGTTTATTCACTGCGACTATAAGAGGCTGAAGAGGGGTGTGATGGAAGGTGACTAAGCCTTGAATTGGTTTCTATGTTGGTGTGGTTCAATTGAGCGGCTGCGCCTTTCTGCCATTTCAGTTACTGACATTCTGTGTTATTGCCAGTGAAACGGATAGAATGACAAATTCAGTGGGTTGAAGACATTGGTTGTGCAAAACAGGATTCTGTTCTTTGAGTGTCCCATGTGAAAATGTGTGAGACGTTTAAATCACATATGATCAGAAAGAGAGAGAGACACAAAGACAGACACACACACGCGTACAGACATACACACGCACGCACGCACGCACGCACGCACGCAAACGCAGGGACGCATGCACGCACGCCCACACACAAACGCACGCACGCACGCACACTCGCCGAATGTACTTTTTAATAACAAAGCAAAACACAAACGTACACACAAAAGAACCCTGGCATATGCACTCTAAAATACACTGACACTCATTACACTTTCTGTCCAACGCCTTTTGCGTGAAAGCTTAAGTTCCGCGGCAGTTACCCGCTGGTGTGTCAGATTCATTTTTCAACCACTTTCGTTTTCTTCACAAACAAAAGATCAGAACAAAGATTCCCAAGGTAATTTCTCAAGCTACCTCTTCCTTCTTTCAACTTCTTTGACGCAAAGTATCCAGGCCAGGAAAAGGTGCACCTCCCCGCGGGCTATGTCTTTGAGTCAGTTACCTGGCTTGAGGGAGTCAGGGGGGAGGGATACTCTTCTTCAGAACCATCCAGTCAGTGTCAGACAACGAGTTACTTTTTGTTTGTTTTCCGGCCGCCTCGTCTTTATCTTCAAAGAACATTTCCTTGTTAGAAAATATCAGTCAAGGGTTACAGTGACTTTACAAATTGGTTGCTAGAGGAAAGAAGAACAATGTAGTTTTGTTTGTTTGTTGTTGAATGTTTAAAATGATTCATTCGCTCGGCTTCTTGACGAGTGGGCGAAAACTGATTCTGTCACACGACTAACTCGTAATAGTGGGTACTATCAAGATAAGTTTTGTGTGAATATTATTTTGTTTGTCTGTTCACTTAAAAGACCGTTGGGTCGAAATATCTGTGAATGTATTGTTTTGTCAATAACAAACGTTCCAACAACCTACCTTTCTTGTTTTTCAGTTTGTTTTGGAATGTTTGTCATCACGAGCGAGAAGTGGGGAGTTGCATTGACTACAAGATTGGAGTAAAGAAGAAAAGTGCAGGTTGGCTTATTCTCACAAGTGAGAAGTGGTGACTACAAATCGGCTGAAACAAGTTGGATGTTAGGTGTAGGAATTTCAGTGACTGCACAATTGCCTATAACCACATAAGAAGACTGAAGAAGAATAGTGCAGGGGTGGTAGTTTAATATCACAAGTGACAAAAAAGTGATCGACTAGAGAGTAGTGTAATGAAGAATACCGTTGGAGTAGTTTGTTATCACAAGTTAAAGTTGCAGATTTGCAGTGACTGTCCCTCTAAAATTGATTGATCAGGGAGCAAAGAAGGAGAATCTAGAGTGGTTTATTATCATAGTTGATTGACCAGAGAGACTGAAGAGAAAACAAGAAGAGTGTAGAATACCCTGCGGAAGGTGCATCTCCCCGCAGGCTCTGTCTTTGAGTTAGGTACCTGAGTGCTGTGCTAATTTCTATTTCTGTCCCCAGAATAAGGATCTATTTGGGACATGAGGTGGTTATACGCTAAGATGGTACCTGAGAAAGGGAGGAGATGATTATAGGGGCAAAAATACCCTTTCCTAGAACTAGTGAGTGAGTGTCAGGTAGCTTAGTAACTACTTTTTGTTTGGATTTCGCCCTCCTCGTCCTGATTCTCAAAGAACTTGTCGTCTTGAGACAAATATCAGTGAAAGGTTGCAGTAAATGTCAATTTAATTGCCGGATCGGAAACTGAGTAGAGTAAAGGAGACAAGAGTAGGGCGGGTTATCATCACCAGTGAGAGGTGAACAAAATGACGCTATTGTTCCTGATACTTTGAAGGCTCAGTCTCTTATTTTCGTTATAATACGTGTGCGCTTGTGACTAACAATCCACCAGGGACAAAAATCTTACTTTGGCGAATATCTTCAAAATCAATACGACTGTGAAACTGGATGTATTTGAAGGCGAAGACCCTCCCTCCCCCCTCCACACACATATTTTGAAACAGAGGTAAGAAAGAAAGTGACCACTTGGATGGACAACAGCAGCAAGGACGTTATGCATGCACCTCATACAAGTATCTCGCTACTTTCCCTGGCACGCGAAGCACTAGAAGTAATGCAGTGACCGCGATACCGTTCCATCCAGAGCACAGGAATGCCTGATAAGTTGTACATGTAAAAGCCTCTTAGCTAGCAGACATATATTCGTAGTCATTATCTAGTGACATGTGCACTCATGCAGACTCAATGGCACTGGCATGGACATACTCATAGCATAATAAGGGTCAGCCAAGTTCGCCGGCCGGGATGGAACCGGCACACATCATTATTCGCGGTATCTTCGCCTTAGTGCGAGCGCGGTCTCACGTACGTACGTGCATCCGCCACACACATGTGAACAGCTCAGATCATGGGTCAATAAAGTGTTACACAGATGGTCAAAATTAAAGTACAAGATATTGCACTGGAAGTGGAACTACACTGTTGCTTAGTGTCTGTATGAAGCTACAAGGTGAAAATAGAAAAAGAAAAACACGATTCTTGACTTTGATGGGCTTTTTCTGCTCGTAAGCACACATTCTTCTGCTCATCACAGGATGCCCCATTATTGAGTTTAAAACACCAATTAAATTTGTTTTGAATAAAACTCACAATTTTACAATAAGAATTTAGAGACCTGAATCAATTAGGTATATCCTACTTAGTTTGACTTTTGCAAAACTAAGTAATTACACATTTAATTGAATCAGTCAGACAGACGGAGACATAGAGAGACAGACAGAGGGCAAACAGAAATCTGAGAAAGAAACCCCTTTAAAAATGTTACCATGTTTGAAATGAAACATCGCAAGGTGAAGCCATAATTCATCACCTTTCAGTATGACGTCATGAGCGTGTTCCACACTTGAAATGACGTGTTTTTATCATGTTGTCAGCTGCACGGAGCTTGGAAGTATAATTTCCATTCAACGATCCGAGTTTGTTAAGTTTTAGCCTATTTTCAACGTCAAACACCATGAAACTATATATATTTGGAATCAGAAAATGGTAAGGAATAGATAGAAGTTGTTTTTAAGTGTCTTTTTTCATAAATAAAGATAGTGGTTATTTATCGGTTTTCTTCATTTTTAAGCATAATTATCAATACAAAACAACAAAACTATATAGTTTTAGATACAGGACGCAATAGGGAATACACCAATATAAATTGTTTGTTTCAAATATTAGTTTTTAAAAATTTGAAAAAATGACATATTTCGAACAAACATTTCAATAACAAAACTTTAAGTGACCAAACTGAAATGCAATCCCATAATCCGGCCTAGATCTGAGATTGTGTGATAAGAAATTCGATCAAATTGATGAAAAACTGTAACTGTGAAAGTGCTGCCTCGACCTTTTGGCAAACGGTAAAATATGACGTCATCAAACTGTCCTATCAATAAACGGAAAAACCTTCTATGAGAAAATCCAGTCAAAAATATCCATATCAAATTTCATAAAGATCCACTCCGTAGTTTTTGAGATATGATCTGCAGTGTGAAAAAACGCCCATAACGCCCAAAACGCAAACTCATTTGTCATGATTTGGTCGTGTTCTGCTGATACTATAATGTTTTTCTTTCCTAAAACACACTATAATAGTAGCCTTTCCCAATGTCTATGCTAAAACTGACTTGTCTGTGTTGTCAATGATTTTGCTACAGTGTGAGAACACAATCTCACGCCCATAACGCTGTGACACGAAAACTCATTTGGTCGTGTTCTGCCGATACTGTAATGTTTTTCTTTCTTAAAACACACTATAATAGTAGCCCTTCCCAAATGCAATGCTAAAAATGACTGGTCTGTGTTGTCAATGATTTTCTGCGAGAATGCGATCTATCTGTTTGTCGCAAAGACCGTGTGACACGAAAGTTATGAGCGGAAGACAAATCTGCTGAGTGCAATTACGTTTCAGAAGATAGTTGGTTAAAACAGTTTATCACTCAGACACGCAAAGGAACACCATAACTTTATCATTCAGGCCATATTTGCTTTCCTTTGTCATGTATGAAAGTAGTGGCCTTGGTTGAAGAAAGTGACCTGTCGCTGTGCAACAAATTTGTCGCCATTTTCCGTCGTGTTTTGTAAATAAAACGTGTTTACTACCCACACATACAAAACGATGCTGTTGGTTCTTTTTATTTTCTTATTGTTTGATTCATGCTTAGCAGTTTAGTATGCTTTGTTTTCTTCTCAATTCAATGGATGGCTATAAAATAAGCATTTAAATGTGAAGGTGTTAAAATTACCCATGATCTGAGCTGTTCACACATCCACGTATGTAAGCAAAAAGGCATGCATGCACGATCGTACATCAGGATAAGGATAAGGACACTCAGACATAGACACAAAAGAACAAGTCGCGTAAGGCAAAAATACAACATTATTTTAGTCAAGTAGCTGTCGAACTCACAGAATGAAACTGAACGCAATGCAATTTTTCAGCAAGACCGTATACTCATAGCATCGTCAGTCCACCGTTCAGGCAGTGAAATTGACAAGAAGAGCGGGGTAGTAGTTGCGCTGAGAAGGATAGCACGCTTTTCTGTACCTCTCTTCGTTTTAACTTTCTGAGCGTGTTTTTAATCCAAACATATCATATCTATATGTTTTTGGAATCAGGAACCGACAAGGAATAAGATGAAAGTGTTTTTAAATTGACTTGGAAAATTTAATTTTGATAATAATTTTTATATATTTTCAATTTTCAGAGCTTGTTTTTAATTCAAATATAACGTATTTATATGTTTTTGGAATCAGAAAATAATGGAGAATAAGATAAACGTAAATTTGGATCGTTTTATAATTTTTTTTTTTTTTTTTACAATTTTCAGATTTTTAATGACCAAAGTCATTAATTAACTTTTAAGCCACCATGACCATCCCCACGCCTACCCCAACCCCTCTCACGCCGTTACTGCGGAGTACACCTCCACTTTCACTATCACCACTACTGATCACCCCCTCTGTGATCACCCCCTTCACGGTGCCTCTCAATATTCACTCCTCGGGCAGTCCTGGCATTGGCAGAAGTTGACAGATCGTTATTTTGGAGGGTCAATTTCAGACGCTGGTCAAGACGTGCTGTCCGTCATTAAGCAAACAACATAAACATGGAGACTTGACATGAGACTTGCACGAGACTTCACGCGAGACTCAGTTGTGAGCGAGACGTAAACGACATTTTGAGCGAGACTCGAACGAGGCTTCACTTTCCCTCGAGACTTTCGCGAGACTTGCACGAGACTGATTCACATACGGTTTACATAAGACGGAGTGGGATGGAGAGTTGTTGATGAAGTAGCCGGGGCCGGTCTTGTGTCCGCTTAATTAACTCCTTACGCCGACCCTTCTGGCTAATTGTTTGGCCAAATTAGCGGAGTAAAGAACCCTACAAACACTTTGGTTGATACCCCCGATGGTCATTTCGAGCGGTTTGGATGAGCATTGTAGTGTGTTTGTGAGTGTTTGATGGTATTTCGATTGAAGTGTTGAGGATGCTGTTAGTTGGGTGCTTGTACGTGTCAAGGGATTTTGTGGGTACTTGGAGAAAGAGAGGGAGGCCGCAGAAAGAAGGAGAGAGAGAGAGAGAGAGAGAGAGAGAGAGAGAGAGAGAGAGAGAGAGAGAGAGAGAGAGAGAGAGAGAGAGAGAGAGAGAATGTTATTACATGCGCTCTTTACGTGCGGGATGTGTGCTTTTTAAAAATGTCAGTTTTATCTTTATGTTTTGTCAGTTTACCTTGTTCAGCTGTGTGCCTTGTGTTTTTGTCTTTTTTGCGTTTGTTCTGTCTGTTGTTCCTGGTGGAACGATTGTTTTTAACATTGATGAAATGTTTAGCAATTCCCTCTTTTTAGCCTCCTTCCCTCTATGAACTTTTGATAACATCTTTGCACTCCTCCCCCTAGTCTTAACTACACAAATCTATTATCTTCTTTCAGGTCAATCAAATCAAAAACACCGTACCGACCATTGACTTCAGTCTTGTTCCCAGCAGTGCTTTGTATTTTACAGTAAAACTCCGCACACTATGATTTTATCATCCTGTTAGTTACCACAGTGGAAACCAACTGACCGAAACACTCGCTAAAAAAAGTTTCCGGAAATGACGTCACGCAACTGTTAATAAGGCTTGCGCGCTGGCCGTTGTTTGGTTTATTCTTAAAATGCATAAAGCGTAACCAGCGCGGTTTTGGCCCAATGCGTTCGCGGGGTGATTCCACAGATAAGCTTGATCGATGGCAATTTGAGCGAAAAAAGCTTTGAAAGGCAAAGCATGGAAAAGGCAAACAGCCCGCCCAAGTTAGTTCCGGTAACTGCAAATCCACAACGGCTAAATACCCGGATGAATCGATTCTGTGCTTGTCAGACTTGCAAAACGATTTGCATGAGGTTGGCCGAGCAATTTCAGTTGCTCTATACAATGTTTTTCATTGCCAAAGTAATGTGTGGATTCATATTCGTCGATGTAGTTTTTACAGCTTAACCTTTTCTTCCTCTCAGTATAAAACTTTGCATTTATCGCCGAAACAATACTTTCGCTTTTCAGTTGTTTTTCCTTACCTTTGCCTTCTCTCTGCATGAACATTTTATAAAAAAAAAACATTCTTTTTTTTGGTTACCATATTCAGGTCATTGTGAATTACGCAGGTAAAACTGCCGCGCTTTCATAGCTGTCAATGCAATATGGATTTTCCGAACGTTTCTCTCCTTATCACGGAATGTGCAGCGAAGATGATAATAATCATATTGTTGACTTAGCGAGAGACAGCAAACCAAATAATGCGCACTCGCACCCTCCAAGCACGTTGGCAGGAAGTCAATGGCAGACATTTTGGGACATTAATATTTCCCAACAATAAACAATTGATTCAGGAGACACGGTGGCACGCAGTCTCTTATCTGCGCAACACACCAGTGACGAGATTGAAACTGAAGATTTTGTTTTGTTTCGTTTGCTCCGCCGTTGTCGCTGCCAGCAAGAAAACACAAATACAAGACAGAGAAGGAAAGAATGATGCACGTGGTTGTTTGTGTTTGGTATGCAAGGTGTTACCGATATTGTCTGGGTTTTTTTTTTAATGCAAGGTGCATGTAACCGATATTGTCTCAGGCCATGGTGATGGTTTGAAATCTATGTCGCTGTTAGGTTTTGCCATCTGATCGTTGTTATTGTTGTTGGGTGTATTTTTCGCTTAATGTTTTTTAGAATTCTGGTTTTCTATGTTTTTTGTTTGTGTTTGTTGCAATGACTGGGGATGTTGTGAGTAAGAGTGCAGCTCCTGCCACCAGTGTTATATGTTGTCTCAGCTTGCGGATTGTGTTTATATCTGACTATATATTATGCCTTCCTGTTTTGCATTCTCCACCAATTTCTCTCCTTTTTATCGCAAAATCTCACAAACTTGTTGGTCCGCGTATAATAAATCTTTATTTGAAAGCAACAAGTTGATCCACATCAGCTATTTACGAAACCATCGATCGTAAAACTTATTAAATCATTGCTTTGAGAAAAAAAGATTTTGTCATTGTTTAATACTTTTCAAAAGCAGATTAAAGTCGACTCATAATTGTCATTTTACAGCAACATTCTTCTTTTACTTTTATTTTATTAATTCCGACAAATACAAACTTCTGTTGGCAGAGAATCAACATTTGATCTCACAACTCCTTCAAACATCTTTTGTTTGTTTGTTTGTTTGTGTTTGTTTGTGTTTGTTTGTGTTTGTGTTTGTGTTTGTTTGTTTGTTTGTTTGTTTGTTTGTTTGTGTTAATTCACGAAACCCAGCGTGTAAGCGATAGATAACGAACGCTTGATCGCAAAATACTTTTAACAATTGCTTTTAACTTTAGCAAACGCCGCTATACAGTTTGTCGTCGATTTTCTTTCTCTCCTCCAAGTGTTCATAATTACACAGCCCTAGTACTAGGTTCTGCCTGAACATGACCACCCAAGCGTGACACATGATTGCCATTTATCATCACAGAGATCGATGCGATGTTTGGCGTGGACGATCATTGCTTTGCAAACGTTGGTTGATCAATTCTGTAAACACGGCGTCGCGCTTTCACTACTCTAGCTAATCTATCAAAGACTTTTTGCTGCCTGCGCCGATAAAGCAGCATGCAACAGCGATACGCACTACTTGCGGTTGTAACATGATATAAGAACGAGGCTCAATGATTTGTTAATTTGCACAAGTGGTGTTAACTAAGACGGACAGACGAATAGACACTGAGACAGTTAAGGCAGGCAGGCAGGCAGGCAGGCAGGCAGGCAGATAGGCAGGCAGGCAGGCAGGCAGCTAAGCAGACAGACAGACAGACAGACAGACAGACAGTTGATATTTACGCACCCATTCGCGAGCGTTTTCTCTCTCTGTGTGACTCTCTGTGTCTCTCAAAGACCGACGGTTAGACAGAAAAACACACAGACTACCCGACAAACACATACAATGATCAACTGTGCCTGTTCTGGTAAGATGGCAAAGCATGTTCCCCCTGCATGCAGAAAACGATTTCTTTATCAGTAAAATGGAACCCCCGTTTCAGTAACACCTATTCAAAACAAAACAAAATGAAGGCCTTGTTTTCTCAGACTCTCTGTTTATAACCTCTGTAAAAATAGTTACCCCCATTTTAAAATGCTCTCCTTTTTAAGACCCGATTTTTTTCGGATTGTTAGAGGTCTTAAAAGAGGGGTTCCACTGTAGTTGTATTTTGTGTGACTAGTCTCCTCATTGCCACCTCAGCTGCCGCTATTTTCTATGACAACAATCCGAACAGAATTACAAAAATGTTATTACGACTTGTAAGCTGACTCCGTCTGGTTTCAACACGATACACTGGCATATATATATATAGTGTAATGAAAATAAGAAGAAGAAGAGAGAGAAAAAAAGAGATAATCTGCGCTTGTGAAAACGGAATCAGACGTTATTTTATTTTCGAGAAAGTAACCGGATCCGTGTTGAAAGCGTCTGCGTTCTTTGCTAAGCTAGAATTATCTTGCTTATTTCCAACGGACTTGTTTTCATCGGGCAAATAATATTAATTTTGTGACAAATGAGAACTGTGCGAAAACACAAGGTGATCGGAGCATGTTAATCTTCTGAAAACTAAAACCTTCCAAAAGAAGCAGATATGAGGTGCACGATTATTTGACATTTGACCGTCCGAAGATCAAAACTCCAGAACATATCGGAAATTACCTGAATTGGAGATGTCGACGAATCGCGTGTTGTGTGCGCGTGTGTATGTGTGTGCGTGTGTGTGTGTGTGTGTGTGTGTGTGTGTGTGTGTGTGTGTGTGTGTGTGTGTGTGTGTGTGTGTGTGTGTGTGTCTGTGTGTGTGTGTGTGTGTGAGTGTGTGTGAGTGAGTGTGTGTGTATGTGTGTGTGTATGTGTGTATGTATGTGTGTACGTGTATGTATGTGTGTACGTGCGTGCGTACGTGTGTGTATGTTTGTGTGTGTGTGTGTACGTGTACGTGTGTGTGTGTGTGTCTGTGTGTCTCTGTGTGTCTGTGTCTGTGTGTGAGCGTGTGTGTATGTATGTGTGCATGTGCTTGCGTGTGTGCGTGCGTGCGTACGTGTGTGTGTGTGTGTGTGTGCGTGCACACGTGTGTGTGTGTGTGTGTGTGTGTGTGTGTGTGTGTGTGTGTGTGTGTGTGTGTGTGTTTGGGTTGGGAGGAAGGAAAAGAACATAACAAAATACCCGTTAGTTTGGACTAAGTACACCACAACACTTTGCATTGAGCCGGTAATTTTCTTTAACCTATATACTGAACTTTTAAAACAAATCAGTATTTTGATCGCTTTAAACCCCTTCGTTGTCAGGAAGTGTCTTGTTGCACAGAACTATGGGGAATTCGAACAACGGCAGAGAAATAAATGGTTGGGGGAAAACCCTAATAAAGAGAGAGAGCCTATCAAACGAAAAAAAAAGCAAAAAACAACTTACTGCATGGAGATAAAATAGAATCAAAAGTTATGACAGTTTGACAAGTTCGTGAAAGTTTGGAGGAGGGGAGGGAAGAGGGTCAGTGAGGGTGAGGGTTTGGGGGAGAGGGCGCGTGGGGGGCAGGACTTGACCTATAGTGTATGAGAGGGGGGGGGGGGCTTGCCAGGCGGGGGGTGCTAGCGAAATTTAGCATTTAAAAAAAGGTATGTTGGGTCTTCCCTCCGGGTAAGAAGGGGGGGAGGGGCTCCGGAACCCAGGATTCAGCCCTTAGGGCGGGGGGGGGGGGGGGGGGGGTTGAGTCTAGGTTGGTGTGTGTGTGTGTTGTGTGTGTGGGAGGGAGGAGGGTTGAGTCTAGGTTGGTGTGGGGGGTTCAGGAAAAAAACACACACAGAAGAAACATAATTCACATAAACAATCCAAAAAGAGAGTATAGACGAACGTATACATGCACTTGTAAACGCCCCGCGCTGAAATTGTGCTGAAAAGTGTTATTATCACTGCTCGATCAAAGTGTTCACAAGTATTCTCATGGTGGCCATGCCCACATTGTGAACACTGTAAGTCTTAGTTTGAACACGCTTATACATATTGCGATCAGAGAAAGTGTACAAAATGTGTCCTAAATTGTTAGAGTGAAGACAATCACTGAAACAGACATACACGCCGACAGAACAAACAGTGACAGACACGGGACGCACCTGCACACACAGACACATGCACGAACAGTACTACACTCCAACACTGAGAACAAAACGAAAGGAGGACATCGTGGCAAAAAGAAAATCACTAGCGCTGTCTCCAGAACTAGCAACAGAAACGGACCCAACAGTGAGAAAGATAAGAAAACAAGCTGGCGGCAAGATGAAGGGATTGAGAGGTAAACACGTATGTTTTCTGGCCTGAGACATCCGTCTCACGCCTGCAAGTGATTTGCCACGACGGATCTTGGTATCAGTAAAGATTGGGAAAAAGACAGATAAATAGATAGATAGATAGATAGCGATAGCTATGATATTAATACCACCCATTGCACCTCGGTATAAGCAGACATAACGTATGTATGTTTTCTTGCTGAACAATAGGGGAACGTATACTGTGTGTACTGTCAGCGTATATGTTCGAAGCGATGTCTCCGATGACTGATGAGGAGTGACAGTCAGTATAAAACTGTTATCGGAAACAGATAAATTACGGGGGCCCGGGTAGCTCAGGTGGTAGAGCACTGGGCTTGTGATCGAAAGGTCGCTGGTTCGAATCCGGGCCGGGACGGACACGGGTCAACTTTATGTGCAGACCCAGAGACGGTATTCATCTTCCACCCCATGTGAGAGAGAGAGAGAGAGAGAGAGAGAGAGACGTGTGATTAGGAATAGCCAGACCTCGGAAATTTTGTTTTTGAAATATGCGACTTTTTTCTTTTACTGCGAGTTTCCGTTCTTTCCGTGTGACGTCACGTCAATCTATCTATCTAAAGAGACCGTATACGTTCAGCTGGTAGTTCCAATAAGGATTTTTCGCTGATACCACCAGAAAGTATACGCTGATAAGCAATATTAACATAGACAGATAGATAGATAAATATATAGATAGACAGGCAGACAGACATACGCAGGAAGGTAAGCAGGCAGACAGATAGACACCCAAACACCAGATAGATAGATAGGGAGATAGATAGCCCATTGCACCTCGGTATAAGCAGACATAACGTATGTATGTTTTCTTGCTGAACAGTAGGGGAACGTATACTGTGTGTACTGTCAGCGTATACGGTAGTATGGTTCGAAGAGATGTCTCCGATGACTGATGAAGAGTGACAGTCAGTATAAAAATGTTATCGGAAACAGATAATTTACGGGAGCCCGGGTAGCTCAGGTGGTAGAGCACTGGACTTGTGATCGAAAGGTCGCTGGTTCGAATCCGGGCCCAGACCCAGAGACGGTATTCATCTTCCACCCCATGAGAGAGAGAGAGAGAGAGAGAGAGAGAGAGAGAGAGAGAGAGAGACGTGTGATAAGGAATAGCCAGACCTCGGAAATGTTGTTTTTGAAATATGCGACTTTTTTCTTTTACTGCGAGTTTCCGTTCTTTCCGTGTGATGTCACGTCAATCTATCTAAAGAGACCGTATACGTTCAGCTGGTAGTTCCAATAAGGATTTTTCGCTGATACCACCAGAAAGTATACGCTGAACGTACAGAACGTATACTGTGTGCTGCTGTGTAGCGGGCCCAGGACTGTATGTTTTGTGCGGTCTGAGCGGCGATGTGCAATGCGTGATAGATGGATAGATAGATAGATAGATACAGGCATACTGGCAGACAGGCAAGCAGGTATAGACAGGCAAAACGTCAGACAGACAGACAGATAGACAGACAGATAGACAGACAGACAGATAGACAGACAGATAGACAGATAGCTAGACAGACCAGACACAAACACAATCACACACTCACACACACCGGCACACACATGCACACATACACACACACACACACACACACACACACACACACGTACACACAGACACACTCAAACAAACATACACACACACACACACCGGCGTACACGTACACACACACACACACACACACACACACACACACATACACGTACACACAGACACACTCAAACAAACAATACACACACACACCGGCGTACACGTACACACACACACACACACACTGACACACACACACACACACACACGCGCGCGCGCGCCGCGCACACTATAACACACACTGACAGAGATACTGATACACACTGGTAGACAAACACAATGACAGATGGATCAGACGGAATACTTAAACAAACTACAGGCACAAGTAAAACAGGCTGACAGTCACTGATGGAGTCAGCCAGCCAACCAGACAGCCAGACAGACAGTCATACAGTCAGACAGACAAACAGCCAGACAGCTAGACAGACAGACAGACAGCCCGGCATATAGACAGACTGTCAACCAAGCAAGCATTTAAACCAGACAGCCAGACGAAGACTATCAGGAAAAGACGAACAGACAGAAATACCCATCCACATCCTCAAATAAAACATCTGGAAAGCCAAGAAATTTAATCGAAACTGAAACGTTTCCAACCTACGGGCCGCGCTAATACTAATCACATTCTCACTTATCTGGCGCGGCAACACAATTGCAACTGACAACGTTACGCACAGACAGTAAAAGGGGCTCCCTAACCGTCGCCACTACCACTACTACGGCAGAATCACTTTCACACCCACATCAGCGGACGCTGCAACTACCAAACTATCCCACAGAGCGCCCAACAAGCGACGGGCGCATTTCGCTTCCTTGTGAATGTATGTGTGTGTGAGACTTTGTGAGTTGAATCGTTCGCTCTGCTACTGCTGCTTCTACTAGAGTTTTCCTCTCTCTCTCTCATCTCTTTCGCTTTCGCTCTGTGCCCCCTCTCTCTCTTTCAGTCTTGCAGAGTACGGAGACTGGGAAATGCCAGAGACGAGAAGCGTTGCAGGCAGCGGAGGGTGAAACTGTTGAAATTGCCGCGATTTCTTGTTGAGCTGTACGGTGGTCTGCCCGTGCGGTGCCGCGCTGTGCCAGTGAGTGACTGAGCTAAAAATCATCCTGCAACTCTGGCACCGGGTACACTTGCTTCTTGGCAGAATGGATTGCAGTGGTCAGGTGTAATCTTTCTTTTAGTGCTGGCTTCAAAAATGAGTTAATTATCTTTGGAAGAAAGTTAATTTATCTGTGACAAAAAGCACCCACTCGATTATTTTGAAGGTTTTATTTTCCTGCCCTGTGAACATCAGATTTCAAATAAACTGGTCTATATTCAGTTTGTTTATTTATTGAACAAAAACAAAACTGTTTTGTGAGTGATATTGAAAACTGATGTCAGATTTGTGAACTTAATTTGTTTCCGGGTGTTTGTGAACACAGTTTTTTTTTGTGACGCTATGGAATTTTTTACACGACGATTCTGAACAAAATACAGAGGAATATTTGTGATTTTTATTTTTTTAACCGATACTGTGATCTTTCCAAGGTGTTGTGTGTTGTCATGTTTTGGAGACTACCAATTGCATCTCATGCGTTGGTTTGTAGAAAACAGAGACATATTGTGTTGTCGTTTTCAACGCTTCAGTAATCCATCAAATTGTGTGTGTGTGCTGAACAAAAATAAAAATTGATGAGAAATACCCTGAGAGCTCAAGAATCAAACCGAGAAGGGAAGAAGACAAATAGTCAACAGGAAAAAAAAAAATAGAGGAGAGGAAAAGTCACGCTAGAAAGTTAGCAACACGAGGGAGGAACAAGGTGGAAAAAAACACCTGATCATTAAAGCAAGCGTTACGCCTGTTTGCCGCTTCGACAGAGGCGTGTGCACACAGTGTCAAATAAAATCAATGAGCTTGTCAGTTTCTCACCTGATGGAATCGACACTTGACTGACTCGGTGGCTTGTTATTTATTACCTGTGCATCGCGGCTGGATCTGCACTTCGTCAGTTTCACTAAGGACGGTGTGTTTTTCCCTGTCTCTGCGCGCGGCGGTGTGGAGTTTGTTACATACAGCACCAGGAAGTTATTACTTATAGCGGTCACGGAGTCTGCGTGTACCTGTGCAGGTAAGTGATAACGTGTATTCATTGTGCGTGGGATTCTGATACAGTGGAACCCCCCTTTTAAGACCCCCCCCCCCCCTACCAATTTTAAGAATGTCTCCTTTTGAAGACATTGCTTTTACAGATCTTCTGTTCATACTGATCTCTGCCTGAATTTACCCCAGTTTAAATACTCCCTCTGTAAAAAGACATACTCTTCTTAGAGTTATGTGATCTAACAAGAAGGATGTCAATGCCGTATCAGACGTTTCTTGCTGTATGTGATTGCGTGGTATGAGCGACCTTGACGTCTGTGAGAAATGGACAACATGTTCCTGCCTTGCCGGCTTTGTTGTTTTGATTGTCTTTGATGTTTCTTGCGTTCTGGTGCTTTGATTTCAGTATGGTGTATAGTTCTTGTTTGTTTCTATAAGCAGATCTCTGTACTCTCTCTGATGACGTTGGGTTCGCACTGAGAAGTTGCTCAATGCCGATTTAAATGTGAACGACGTATTGTTTCTTTCCTTTACGCATTTTCTAACTTCATGAAAGATTTTGTGTTTATTTTATATTTGTTATAAGAACTGTTTTTCTTCATTTGAACCTGGAATTTGCGCATAGTTGTAAAGATCCTCCTCTCTCTTTGGTTTTATCCATTTTTTCAAAATTTCATTGATTTGAATAACGTATCCGTCTTTGCCATTTTTTTTCTCAAAATATATTTGATCTTTTTTGCTTTGTTTATTCGTGTGTGTTGTTCTTTTTAATTTGATTTGTCTTAAATCTGTCTTATTCGTTTTGCGTTTTTAACTGATCCCTCCCCCCCCCCCCCCCATTTCTCCAGTTACATACGATCTGCGCATAGTGATACAATAATCAGGTTTTCTACTCTTGCTCTTTAGCAGCACGAAACAATTTTATGATTTCTATTAGAATTTAACAATCACAGCACTTTAGTAGCGTGTTGCGTTTTCCAGCCCTCGTCGTTGATACAAACAACTCTCGTATTTAGCAACAGTTTCAAAGTAGAGCATGAAAACTTTGAATTTACGTTTGTACAAATTAATAAAGTGCTATTGATACATGTACTTCTTCTTCTTCTTCTTCTTCTTCTTCTTCTTCTTCTTCTTCTTCTTCTTCTTCTTCTTCTTCTTCTTCTTCTTCTTCTTCTTCTTCTTCTTCTTCTTCGTTCATGGGCTTAGACTCCCACGTTCACCGGCCCATGTTTTTAGCACGCCATTCAGGCAGCATACGCCGATTTCGGGGGAGATACATGTACTACAACACAGGACAATGCAGAGAAAAGAAACGTATATATTAATGATATGATGGTTGTTTGAGACAAGACGGTGAGAGAGAGAGAGAGAGAGAGAGAGGGGGGGGGGAGAAAACAAACATTGATGAAGAGAGAGAGGAGGGCGAGAAGAGAGAGAGAGAGAGAGAGAGAGAGATAGAGAGAGTGAAAAATAGACTGAGAGAGAGAGAAAGAGAGAGAGAAAGAGAGAGAGAGAGTGGGAGAGAGAAAGAGAGAGAGAGAGACAGAGACAGAGAGAAAAAGAGAGAGAGAAAGAGAGAGAGAAAGAGAGAGAGAGAGAGAGAGAGCCGAGAAGAGGACAAAGAGGGAGAGAGACAAAGAGAGAGAGATGGGAGAGAGAGGGAGAGAGAAAGAGAGAGAAAGAGAGAGAAAGAGAGAGCCGAGAGGAGGACAAAGAGGGTGAGAGACAAAGAGAGAGAGAGAGAGAGAGAGAGAGAGAGAGAGAGAGAGACATATAAAGATAGACACTGAGAAAGATAGAGAGAGAGAGAGGTAGAGAGAGATAGAGAGAGAAACAGACAGACAGACAGACAGACAGACAGACAGAAACAGATGCTGACGAGGAAGAATCATTGCCCAAATCGATACGACAACCTGTTTCTAAACAGGAACCGCTAATCAGGGAAAGCCGTCTCTTTGTATGTTGACTTCCTTCCTAAGTGGCCCCCTCAGACATTTTAACTACCCCCAATATCTTAGAAGCGCCGGCGCACACAGAAATGCAGGGTGGTATCAAAATGCGAACAAATCTCACAATCTTAACGCATTAACTGCATCCAAAAGACGAAGAAAAAAAGAAAAAAAGAAGGAAACTTTTTTTTATAATCCGTATGCAGCGAACAGATCGCACCACACACACAAAAAGAGGCGAAAATAAAGAAGTAATGGTAACTTTTCAGGCTTGTTAGCGCGAGGGACGCGTTAGTTGTTTGCGATTAGGAGATTGGGGAGGTGATTAGGCGCTTGGTTGCAGACTTAGAGTCGTCTGGGGAAGCAGAAGTAAAGCGCGGTAATTTGACAAGGAGGAGAAGTCCTGACAAGATAGACAACTCTTGTCGAAAATGGCTGAGCTTCTGATACAATGGGGCTTTGGATTGTTGAGAGAGAGAGAGCGAGAGAGAGAGAGAGAGAGAGAGAGAGAGAGAGAGAGAGAGAGAGAGAGAGAGAGAGAGAGAGAGAGAGAGAGAGAGAGAGAGCGAACGAGAGGCTGCACTGTGGTGCTCTGGCTTATAAGGAATCACTTCTTTTTTTGTTGTTGCCAATATCCTTTTTAGAGAAGACAAAAACTACCACAAAAAAACTAAAAAAACAACAACAACACCCACACCAATTACGGGATTTAGACAGACGTTAAACTCCAATTTATCGGAACTGCGCTGGCAGTTATTGTTCCCTTGTAATTTTAAATGAAAACGACGCGTTTGCGTATATATCTGGATGCGTCACGTCTTTGTGGCATTTCTTGGCGTCCTTGATTCCTAAAGCCTTTAAAACTGAAGCCGTGAACCTCAAATGTAAACTTTGACGTATTGTTCTGTTTGTTTCTATAGATCTTTTCGTCAGAATTTTTTTTTTTCTTCTCTCTCGTGTTTTTCTTTCTCAACAAAGCAACTGCGATTTTCCCCCTACACCTCTTTGTTTCTTTTGATCATGTTTCCCCGTTCCACACTCTCAACTGAGGTGTTCCACTAGTGTGTAACATCTGTGATACTTTTGCTAGTAGAACTATGTACCAAAGAGGGTAGAAGCTGAAACTCTTTCTTAGCTTCTATCCTCTTTTTTACTTTATAATTAGGCACACACAAAAAAGTTGTATGTTTCAGGTCACCCGACCCTACCTAGTTTTTTTACGCCGACCCTAGACTTTTTAATTTTATTGCATTTGTAAAAAAAAAAAAAAAAGCAAAAAAAAGCGTCAAAACGAAAGTAACAGACGGCAGACGACACAAGGGGGATAACCCCGCATCCCTTTTGTCTCATTTGTTATGTAATGTGTTGTATTTCTCTTTGTATAGTAAGTCCAGTCTCTTTGCGTCACTGTATAGTTATTTTCTACCCTGACCCAAAAAAAAATAAAAAATCCCTACCTACCTACCCTATTTTTTGTAGCCATGTTACCAGAAACATACAACTTTTTTTTGGGCCTTATCATACAGTGTTCAAAACGGGTTAAAAAAAACTGTGTTCAAAAGTGGAACACTTTGAGACAGCTTAGAGTGCAGTTTGCTTTGTCACTCCTGCTTTCTTGCAGTCAGTGTCTTGTTTTCTGAAAGATATCCTTCATAATACTTGTACCCCCCGCGGGTTAGGGGGAAGAATTTACCCGATGCTCCCCAGCATGTCGTAAGAGGCGACTAACGGATTCTGTTTCTCCTTTTACCCATGTTAAGTGTTTCTTGCATAGAATATAGTCAATTTTTGTAAAGATTTTAGTCAAGCAGTATGTAAGAAATGTTAAGTCATTTGTACTGGAAACTTGCATTCTCCCAGTAAGGTAATATATTGTACTACGTTGCAAGCCCCTGGAGCAAATTTTTGATTAGTGCTTTTGTGAACAAGAAACAATTGACAAGTGGCTCTATCCCATTTCCCCCCTTTCCCCGTCGCGATATAACCTTCGTGGTTGAAAACGACGTTAAACACCAAATAAATAAAGAAAGAATAATACTTGTAATACCGGCACGGTTGGCCTAGTGGTAAGGCGTCCGCCCCGTGATCGGGAGGTCGTGGGTTCGAACCCCGGCCGGGTCATACCTAAGACTTTAAAATTGGCAATCTAGTGGCTGCTCCGCCTGGCGTCTGGCATTATGGGGTCAGAATAATGTGACTGGGTGAGACATGAAGCATGTGCTGCGACTTCTGTCTTGTGTGTGGCGCACGTTTATGTCAAAGCAGCACCGCCCTGATATGGCCCTTCGTGGTCGGCTGGGCGTTAAACAAACAAACAAACAAACAAACAAAGATAATACTTGTCCTGCAACGGTTTTAGTGTATATGTATTCAGCTGATACAATTACTGAGAGGTCTTTTTTGAACTTTTTAATTCGCATTTTTTTCACCAATTCAGGTCGGGATAATTTTTATCTCAAACAAGTTAAACATGCATCAGCATATGACGTCGTCTTTCAATTCAGAGAACATTCATTAAATAGAACTAACTTGCTACGCTCTGATAATTACCGGCAAGGTTAATAGAGGTAGACGATGATGATTATTTTAAGATTAATGATTTTATTAGTTGTGAGCCTTTCTCACATAAACATATATGTACGATATTAAGAACACATGCACAGAAAGCAGAAAGGCATGGACGGTGGTTTTGGAATGGGGATGAGAACAAGGGAGAAGAGACTCGGACAGAGAGACAGATAAAGAGAAAGGGAGTGAGGAGAGACAGACAGGCAGGCGGACAGAGAAGACAGAGAGAGAGAGAGAGAGAGAGAGAGAGAGAGAGAGAGAGAGAGAGAGAGAGAGAGAGAGAGAGAGAATAGAATTGAATTGAATTGAATTGAATTGCACTTTATTTAACAAGGATTAAGATTTAAGGCTACGCCTTTTCTTACAATCTGTCCTTGGGACGCATAGACACACACTGAGAGAGAGAGAGAGAGAGAGAGAGAGAGAGAGAGAGAGAGAGAGAGAGAGAGAGAGAGAGAGAGAGAGAGAGAGAGAGAGAGACTGAGAGAGAGAGAGAGAGAGGGAGGGAGAGAGAGAAACAGAGAGAGAGAGAGAGAGAGAGAGAGAGAGAGAGAGAGAGAGAGACAGACAGACAGACAGACAGATAGACATAGACAGAGAGAGACAGAGAGAGACAGAGAGAGATTCCACACTCACTATCAGTCGACAGAACACAGACACGGCGATACCAGTGTAGCTATCGTGGAGCCAGTGATAACTGGACGATGGCGAGGTGAGCGTGAGTTGGGGGGGGGGGGGGGGGGGGGGGTAATTAGATGATGAGAATTTCATTTACCGCGGCTTTCGTTTACCGCGGCATGGCTGTTTGAAAGGTTTTCACTGTTCACCGCACTGAGAATTGAGAATGTGCGGCTTCATAGTATTCGACTGGAGATTAGAAAAGAGGGACGACTGGGCCTGGACTGAGATGGAAGGGGGTGAAAGCCTGGGGGGGGGGGGAGGTGGGGAGGTGGGGAGAACTGCTAAATTAAGGATGCGGTGATGAAGTGTTGGCTTTTTTGAATCAAATCTCTTGATAAGTAGATTTTATATATTATGTTGTAGACACCCTAGATTTGGCATTTCATGCTCTCATATTCATAATAATTCAACGACAAACAAACAAAATTATTGAAAGAAAAGGATCAATTTAGCTTTGACGGTTTCGCGACATCATTAATCATCTTCAAAAACAGAAGACAGACATGAATGGTTTAAACCAGATTCAGATTATAGCAGTTTAACTCCGACGTTGCAACATCGTTTATCATCATCACATAGAGGAAACATGATCACCTTTCAAAAAAAAAAAAGGCGTTTTTTCATTATCGTAACACAAGTCAACAATCTCGACAGGTTATTTTGGCGTGCGAAATCAAAGGTGTCACGCGATCTACGTTCAGGTGCTACATTCTATGATAAAGATTGATATCATATTGCTCACAAAAAATTAATGTGCCAGACAGGTCTGCATTACGTCTAGCAGCCAGAGGAAGAAAAATTATGACAGCATTTTCCATGCTCCACCAGCCTGTAGATTCTGTTACAAGTTCATTTGTCAGTTATGGCCGTTCAGGGTTGATTTTTTTCTTCACAGTCTTCGAAAGTCTCTCCCGTGTATATTCTTGGAGCAGCTTGCAGCCCATAAACCCGGTTGCCGTGCATGGAATTAACACGAACGCTTTGTCGCGGTTGACTGCTTTTGGCGAGAGGTCTGGGTGTTTTTTGAATCATCTCTCGCTTAGGAAAGTTCAGCGGCGTTGCATCCAAGTTTGTTTTGCGATGTCTTGTTCCTGCCTGCCTCTACCGTTTGTTCGGGATGACTGCATCAGACACACAAACATTCATTCACATGTACGGTATATACATGTACAGACGCTCGGATATTAGCGCGTATACGCTTGTACGCACGCACGCACACACACTGGCACACACACACACACACACACAAGGAGAGAGAGACAAACAGACAGACAACCCCCCACGCACACACACACACACACACACACACACACACACACACACACAACTGGGTAGCGCGATTCTCGTTGCTGCTAGTTTTCGAGGAAGCGACTAGAATTTCCCAGCAAATGGATAGCAGATTAATGAAAACAAAAGTGGTTAAACCCACGACATTCAGCAGAAAGTCAAGAGATTTCTAAATTAGGAAATGTGCACACAAATTCAAGCTGTGCAAAGATCCTTCACTGATTTTGTATCAGAAGCTGTTTGGCGACCACGGGCGGTTATAACTTGTCTTCCCGTGAAATCGATTGTGTTATTCTCTCCCCTGTTCCCAAAATATCCCGCAGCAATTCTGCCATGCTCTTTCTTAACCGTCTGTTGTGCAACAAACACTGGCAGACAGGGAAGCGTTTATTCTGTTATTGCGGCAACGCAGGCACGAAACAAAGTCAAAATATTTGTGAACAAGCTGTGAAATGCCTGCCTCACGAATAACAAAAGGCAGCAGAATAAAAGGAAATACAAAACGCGAGGGCCACAGAAGTTGATGCAGCTTTTCGATAATAGAACAGGGGACTCTGCCGCTTTGATGCACTTTCGTTTCCCTTTATTCAGTGAAACCAACAAAACCAGGTAACTTTCGAATACGAATAAGTAGTCGACTTAATTATGGATACCAGACATTTGAAATTTTACAAAAATGGCGTCGAGGCCAAGAATGGAATAATTAGCATTTACGTGCTTTGCGTCTTTCTGAAAACACCTTTTGAGCCTGTATATATGACAGGGTGAAAACCTCTTCAGTAGTTTATCCTTTTTCAATCAACAGGTTGCCAACTATTATGTTGTTGAGCTGTGATCCTTCACGCCTTCAGTTTTGTGGTTGGAAAGAACGAGATGTTCGACCCTTGTTCTTCTGTTTTGACAGAGCCTGTCCCAATGATATCATCGGTTGCTGCTCTAAAAAATGCTACGAAAACAACACAGCACGCACGTCACCCACCATTTAGCAAATCAAATCTCTCTCTCTCTCTCTCTCTCTCTCTCTCTCTCTCTCTCTCTCTCTCTCTCTCTCTCTCTCTCTCTCTCTCTCTCTCATTCTCTCATTCTCTCTCTCTCTCTGTATCTCTGTCTCTGTCTCTCTGTCTGTCTGTCTGTTTCTCTCTCTCTCTGACATGCACACACCCCATACCCACACACACACACGCACACACACACATACACACACACACACACGCGCGCGCGCGCGCGTACGCACGCACGCACGCACGTACGCACGCACGCACCGGCACAAACACAACCCTACAAACACACACACACGCACACCCTCTCTCTCTCTCTCTCTCTCTCTCTCTCTCTCTCTCTCTCTCTCTCTCTCTCTCTCTCTCTCTCTCTCTCTCTCTCTCGTGTCGTCCCCGTGTTTAGATGAGATGACACTAGCTATAATGAAAAACGGTATTGGCTGAGCTGATTGAAGATCAGAGCTAACAAGTGGCTTCGATTGCTGTCCATAACCGTCACAATAGTGTTGTATGGTTGGCCATAGTTGAGTCAAAACGTGACTGCGCTAAATTTGTGCCGTTATAAGAATAATATGAGCAGAAGAGTTTTGTTTTACGCGGGAGTATTGCGATGGGAGTGGTGGCAAGAACAGACTGAATAGACAGGAGGTTTGGAGAGAAGGGTGATGAATGAGAAAGAGAGAAGGGGGGGGGGGAGAGAATGGGTATGTGTGTGTGTGTGTGTGTGTGTATATATGTGTGTGTGTGTGTGTGTGTGTGTGTGTGTGTGTGTGTATTAGGTGTAATCAGTCACCTGCAATTCTGGCGCCACGGTGCTCGGTGACACGGGTGTGGGACACGGGCACCGTCTATGCTTCACTGACCAATAACAGTTAACCCTTGTTCTCCCCGAACTGGATTCGAACCTTTGACCCGAGGATCACAATTCCAATGCTCTCCCAACTGAGCTACAGTACAGCCACAATAATCCCTTTTCTCTCGGTCGTCGCAATCATATCCGGAATTTTGCCAAATAGGGCAGGAAATATTCCAGCAATTCATGTCAAACCGGGTTGGTTGTCAAAGGTAGTTGGTGCAATTATTTGGTTGATTATGCATTTACTCGCTGTCCATCATCGTGTAATTCCGACAGTTTTTGGACAGTTATTATTTGAAGATTGAACTTAGCATTGGCAGAAGGGAAGTTACGTTTTCGCAGTAAACAATGCGGTACCGGAGTTAATAGGCCGAACTGCTGAGAGACCGAAGTACTATGATGTATCACTGTCATCATGTTATTGATATTCGTATGAGAGCTAAGTTCTACTGAGCAAATTCTGTTAAACATATCGTGATTTGTCTCTGCCGCGGAAACACATTTTGTTTTGCTATTGCGCATGCCCCTTCTAAATCCACACCGGATGTTGTAACAATGCCGGGTAGCGTAAACATGGCTGAACAGTTCTTGAACTGAATATCCATGATGACCAACCTACCTCTGACAGTAACTCAGGGTTGCCGCAGTTCACCTTAGTCCAAAATAAAATAAACTTGGAAAGAAAAGATGACTGAACAATTCGTGAAAGGTCCATCAAACTCAGTGTAGCTGACAGCAACTCTGGGCTAAAGGTTCAGCGTAGGCCTGTACAGTGGCGGCGAACCAAGTAGCACACGTTTTCGAACATTCTGCACAGGATTTAAAAAAAAAAAATGGCAGACAAGATGGCCGAACAACCCGTGAAATATTCACCGAGCAACGTCTGACAGTATCTCTGAGTTGAAGGTTCATCTAAGGCCAGTACCGCAAGACAAGTAGTACTGACTACATTCTAACCAGGGAAGAAACAAAAAAAGTGAAGACAGACGATATGGTTGGCCAGCCCTTGAAAGATCTATCGAACTACTTGCGACTGATAAAAGATTTACAGAGCTACGTCCGACTTCAACTGTGGGTTGAAAGTTCACCTAAGGCCAGTGCAGCGAGACAAGTAGTACACGTACACGAACATTCTACTCGGGGCAAAAAACTCCCAGACAACTTCTGACCATCTGTTCCGGGTCGTTCCAGTCTCGGCGCGCCACGAGACTCCGCGAGACCAGATCCGGCTGCTGGCAGCGAAAATATCCACCGTGTTTGCTTGTTCGTCCGGCGTGCGCTTGTTTGTTCACATCCAACCTGACACCCGCTTTCTATGGGAAGCTTGGGTTTGAGAACCTCTGGAGTTTGAAGGTAGACCGTATCAGAGAACAGTGTATGACAGGCGTACCAGCCCCAAAAGTGAAATTTAAAATTGTTACTGTTATCGTTGTAATTATCACTGTTGATATTTTTTTTAAAGAACACTTACGATTAATCTGCATCTTGAATTACAGTCACAATATTTGTCATTACAATGAGCACTGCTAAATTGCCCTCCAAATATTTAGGTGCTAGTTAGCGGCATTAGAAAGAGGAGTCATAGGTGAACACTTAGAATGATCACAGTGATGTTTTTGACTGCCACTAATAATTACAAATAATATTATTAACATTTCCGACTCAATGATGTATTGCAAGATTATAATACGAATCTAGACTTTAAGAATTCGTTTTTCAGCGAAAGACTTTTTGTTTAGAAAGGATTAAAAAAATACGGCTCTTGCAGAAAATAGTGATACCGGTAACTTGAGAATGTTTTTGTAATGTATCACGAAGATCACTGTCTTCTTTGTATCTAATTCTGTTTGTTCATGCATCTGTCTAGTGACACGGCATATTAACGTCCTAAGCGCTATAATATATATACAACAGTTATTCAGCAATACTCTTAGTGATTATCTGTGAAATTATCAATAATAAATGAGAAACTAACGTTAACTTTGTAATTTTCACTTTTGGCAAAAGTACGCCGCCATACCCCACAGAGCGTATCATCCGCACGTCTTGTGCGAAGATGTTGTAGAAACGTGGGTCTGTATCGGAGGCCCCGCTGCGTCCCACTTGTTATGACCTTTCTCTCTGGTCCAGCTGTTAGGGTCTTGATGATGGGGTATTTTCTGCTCCTTTTTGAAGAAATGAGATCGGCTTGAGGTGAGAGATGTTAGCGAAGGAGCAGGATCGGTGTATGGTCTATGTTTTTGTCTTGTTACGGAACCTGGTATTTTCTGAGAGAGAAGCGCAAACCTCCCCCTCGCCTAGTCCTTCAACCCTCAGTTTTAAGACCCCCAAAATCTGCAAAAATCAAGCATTGAAACTGAGGCAGTCTTAAAATGGGGATACATTTGCTGCGGCTTGAACAGAAAGCGAGAAAGCAGGGTCTTAAAAGGGTGGATGGAAGTCTGAAATTGGAAGGTCCAAAAAAGTTGTTAAAGGTTTTTTTCTTTATGGCCGAGAGCTGTGATACACCGACAGGTAACTGAAAAGGTTCAGGACGTTTTGAAACCGACATCTCTCATGCTTGTTTCTTTTAGTTTTTTCTAAAGAGAAAAAAGTGGATTGTATTTGAAACAATAAACGAAAAAGAAGAAGAAATATAGAACAGGTGAAGCGTTTTTAACTGTTTGTCTTTATATGGTTCCCGCTCTCCTCCGGAAGCGTCGAAGCAGTTCACTCATGGTACGACATCTAAAAAGTTGCTCCTCGCGCTCGTAGTCGCATGGGCTGATCTGTGATTAATTACATGATCCGTTCAACAAGAAGAAAGGCACTCACAAAAAGAGAAAACAAGTCGCGTAAGGCGAAATTACTACATTTAGCCAAGCTGTGGAACTCACAGAAAGAAACTGAACGTAGTCCGCCGCTAGTGCAAAAGGCAGTGAAAGTGACGAAAGGAACTCTCATGCGCTGTGCTTCATAGCACGCTTTTTTGTACCTCTCTTCGTTTTAACTTTCTGAGCGTGTTTTTAATTCAAACATATCATATCTATATGTTTTTGGAATCAGGAACCGACAAGGAATAAGATGAAAGTGTTTTTAAGTTGATTTCGAAAATTTAATTTTGATCATAATTTTTATATTTTTAATTTTCAGAGCTTGTTTTTAATCCAAATATAACATATTTATATGTTTTTGGAATCAGGAAATGATGAAGAATAAGATGAACGTAAAGTTGGATCGTTTTATAATTTTTTATTTTTTTTTTACAATTTTCAGATTTTTAATGACCAAAGTCATTAATTAATTTTTAAGCCACCAAGCTGAAATGCAATACCGAAATCTGGCCTTTGTCGAAGATTGCTTGGCCAAAATTTCAATCAATTTGATTGAAAAATGAGGGTGTGACAGTGCCGCCTCAACTTTTACAAAAAGCCGGATATGACGTCATCAAATGTATTTATCAAAAAAAAGAAAAAAACGTCCGGGGATATCATTCCAAGGAACTCTCATGTAAAATTTCATAAAGATCGGTCCAGTAGTTTGGTCTGAATCGCTCTACACACACACACGCACACACACACACACACAGACACAGACACACACACACACTCACACACATACACCACGACCCTCGTCTCGATTCCCCCTCTATGTGAAAACATTTAGTCAAAACTTGACTAAATGTAAAAAGAAGAAAAGAAATCTACACACGACGATGTGCCGCGTTTGCTTGTACAAGTATACATATAGGTCTTATGGTCAAGACTATGCTTCAATGGGGAACATAAAGTTGGCCAAAAAATTATTGCAACAAATTTCAAACCCAAATTAGAGCATTAATTCCTGTGTCATTTAATTAAAACTGTATATGTCAAAGAAGGCCGTTCACTTAACCTTCAGGATCACCTTTTGGGTTAAATATTTCTTTTACAGGGACCACGTGACCGCCGCTCAATTAAGGGTACCCTCAAAATCGACCAGACAAAAACAGAAGAGCCGAATGAAAAAACGACAAAAAATCACAATAGGCAAAACTTTGCAACTTTGACATACGAGAAGAAATTCAAACCCTGAACAGATTATTTTGTTTTGCTACCTTGCGTATTTCGCGTGCTATGCTATTCCTACTGATGCAGGTGTCGATCGCAAGAGCGGTCAGTAACTCGAGGTTCTGGTGAATGTTTCGTTTTGTCTAGAAATAAACGTTCCCCAAACACTTACATTTCTTCGTTTTAGTTTCTTGAATTTGGAACTGAAGTAGTCTATCTGTTAAGATGACTACTTCACCGCCACTACACGCATGTAAAGAAACACAAAGAGACGTATAATAACTATATGAAGTGGCCTTTGACTTTTCTCACGGGGGATTTCACCATCTTGGACCAGAAGTCCCAGAGGTGTGGCATTCAGTGCCTACAGTTCATCAGGTTCTCATGCAAGTACCAGACCCCAGAACACCTGAAGTTCCCCACACGCTACACCTGTACAGCAAATGACAACCGCCCCAGTGCACCTGTAGACTCGTGTCTGAAGGTACTGTTTTCTTCCATTCACATCAAACAAAGGCGCTGTTTAGAGGTATTAGGGTCTTCCGCTTGGGAAGTATGATTCGATTTTCTGGGATCTTTTTGGTCTTCCCGAGTAAGTTTTCTGCCATCTAGATCTGTAAGTATAGTCTGTAGGCGGAGCCGACATGTCAGCTGTGGTTTGTTTTGACGGATGCTCGATTATGAGGTTGGCTGTTTTGTTTTGTGGAGAAATATTTTTCAAGAAAAGCTGTAACACATTTGCACCTTCGACTCTCGGCCATTCATGTTTAAGCTACCCTTTTTCCACTTCAAAAAAAAAAAAAGTTTATTAATTGATCGTATTAAAGGCAAATACATCAGTGTCAGGAAACGTTCATTCTCTCTGTTAGTTTTATTTTCCTCTTTGTTTTCATGTCCCTTTCCTTCTGTCTCTTCGATCATGGCATGACATTGGAAAGGGGGTGGATGGATCTATGCACAACTCGTGTGTATATATATATATATACAGCCTGTTCCAAAATAAACGCAACCAACCTGTTTGCAAAATCAAAGTGCAAAATTTATTTTGCAAATAATATTTCATGAAGTTACATACGTGACGACATAGGGACAACTCAAGTTTCAACTGAGCTGGCAATACAGTAGAAAATAGCAGTGACTTCATAAAAGACAGCTGCGTCAGAAAAGGGACATAAATTGTGCTTCAATTGTCATTGTTTTCCACTTTTATTGTTAAACCTGTTTTGTTCCACATGTTGTGATTTGGAAATGTACCAAAAATGAAATATGTAACTTCATGAAATATTATTTGCAAAAGAAACGCTGGTGGAGGACACATCCGTTATTAAACGCAGAAAAGACAGCTGCGTCAGAAAAGGGACATAAATTGTGCTTCAATTGTCATTGTTTTCCACTTTTATTGTTAAACCTGTTTTGTTCCACATGTTGTGATTTGGAAATGTACCAAAAATAAAATATGGAATATGTAACTTCATGAAATATTATTTGCGAAATAAATTTTGCACTTTGATTTTGGAAACAGGTTGGTTGCGTTTCTTTTGGAACAGGCTGTATATATCTCTCTCTTCCTTCCATTTCTGGTTGTTGAGTTGCACCGGCATGAAAACTTAGGTTGACGCATCGATTCAAACTCTGGCCTTTCCTTCTCCGTTGAAAGTTCAAGGTAGATGTAAACTAACCAAATGGACCAGACTCGGTGCAAGTTACCATGTATGGTACACCGTCACCGTCTTATCTCAGGTGGCACTGAGCATGACACAAAATGAAAGGACTGTTTCTTACGAATCTAGCAATCATATTGACTTGACATTTACATTAGAATGGAGCCGTTATTACGCCTTTTAAGTTGAAAATTCGGTTACTTCATCGACCCGTTTCATATGTCAGGCTAAGATCCCCTTTCTCACTCGTTTTTGAGCCACCAGCTGCAGTTTGTTTTGAGGAATGCTCGATTATTTGGTTGATTGTTTTGTTTTGTAGAGAATTATTTTTGAACTAACATTTGCTTGAAAAGGGAGCCGTGAAAAAGTAGTTACTTCACCGTCCTCTTTGAGCACATAAGGAACATTTGCACTGTACAGTGCTAAAATCTCCTTCCTTACGTTACCCTACCTTTCCCGCTCAAACACGCCGTTGCCCTCCCACTCCCAGTGAACTTCCATCGTTCTGGGGAGGGAGGAGGGTTCAGCAAGTTGAGACAATAATCGAGTACAGCGAGCAATTATAGACCCCCAGGTAGATAAATAAAACGTCGAACCTGGGGGAAAGGGACCCCCCGAGATAGTCAACACATCCCGGACAATATGATGTACATATGCGTTAGGCCGCGTAATGCTGCGTTTAATGCCGCACCAAGGCATTCCTCTCGCCTGCTGCACGCAGCATGCTGCAATATGATGCAACGCGTCGTGCCGCACAGGATGCATTGCTGCAAGCACTGCAGCGTCAAATTGCTGCATCTTTGGCGTGCCTGCGTCATCTGTTGAGGTCGTGAAGTCAGCGTGGTATGCATTCAAAGCTTCGAGCCTTGGAAAGTTGTCCCTTTTTTCAGTTAGGTGAGGAGGGCTCTGAAATGTTACGTGACTGCCTGGTATGCTGCTGCGTCGGTGTCTCTCCTTGTAATGATCCAAGTACTTGGTCTTCACGGCTAGGCGGTATGGCATTTGGGGTGGGGGAAGGCACTTTCTGAAATTACAGTCATCCTTGAAAGCATAACTTCAGCGTTTTAAAGTTTCTTTGGAGTGTGTGGCCTTGTCATTTTTGACATTTTTTGATGGGCCTGAAGCTTTTTTCTTTCTTCTTCTTTGCTTTTCCCCCCCTTTACTTCTTTCTTATCTTTAAAAAAAAATCGTTTTTGTTTTTGTTTTGTTGGTTCTTCAGCTTATTTTGCTTCTTCTTGCTAAAACAGCGTTCTGAAACTACTGTAATTCTGAATATCGCAGCGTTATTTGTGTTTGAGCATCTCGACCCGCCTGTTCCACATTTTGAAATGTTTGCCAAACTCCTGACATCATTCGGAAGGAAATGTTCCATTCTACCCCGCCCACTTTCACTTTTCTCTTCCTTTTTTCGCTGTTGTCGAATCATCGCCAGAGGACAACTTACGTGCCTGTCTATGTTTTCTGCAGTAAGTTTGCACACAAATTGAACGATTCTTTGCCTTTCTGTTTGATGGTCATGTTTGCTGATGACTCAAAATATACTTTTCCCCCGTGTACATGTTCATGTAAACCACCAAAATATACTTATCCCCCGTGTACATGTTCATGTAAACCACCAAAATATACTTATCCCCCGTGTACATGTTCATGTAAACCACCAAAATATACTTATCCCTCGTGTACATGTTCATGTAAACCACCAAAATATACTTATCCCCCGTGTACATGTTCATGTAAACCACCAAAATATACTTTTTCCCGTGTACATGTTCATGTAAACCACCAAAATATACTTTTCCCCCGTGTACATGTTCATGTAAACCACCAAAATATACTTTTCCCCCGTGTACATGTTCATGTAAACCACCAAAATATACTTATCCCCCGTGTACATGTTCATGTAAACCACCAAAATATACTTATCCCCCGTGTACATGTTCATGTAAACCACCAAAATATACTTATCCCCCGTGTACATGTAAACCACCAAAATATACTTTCCCCCCGTGTACATGTTCATGTAAACCACCAAAATATACTTTTTCCCGTGTACATGTTCATGTAAACCACCAAAATATACTTATTCCCGTGTACATGTTCATGTAAACCACCACAATATACTTTTTCCCGTGTACATGTTCATGTAAACCACCAAAATATACTTTTCCCCCGTGTACATGTTCATGTAAACCACCAAAATATACTTTTCCCCCGTGTACATGTTCATGTAAACCACCAAAATATACTTTTTCCCCGTGTACATGTTCATGTAAACCACCAAAATATACTTATCCCCCGTGTACATGTTCATGTAAACCACCAAAATATACTTATCCCCCGTGTACATGTTCATGTAAACCACCAAAATATACTTTTTCCCGTGTACATGTTCATGTAAACCACCAAAATATACTTATCCCCCGTGTACATGTTCATGTAAACCACCAGAATATACTTTTCCCTCGTGTACATGTTCATGTAAACCACCAAAATATACTTATCCCCCGTGTAAATGTTCATGTAAACCACCAAAATATTATACTTTTCCCTGTGTAAATCTTCTTGTAAACCACCAAAATATAATTCTTTACGTGTAAATCTTCATGTAAACCATCATAAATCTTACCTAGCTTCTACATTAGATAAAAAATAAAATAAAAATGCAGCCTGGCTCATTTCTGAGGAGAGTTGAAACTTGCTGTGTCAGTTCTGCAGATGGACGGTGTCAGTTACAAAATTAATTTAGTACATTTTTATTTCCTACTCGGCACAGACAGCCGCCAGATTGAGATTAGCATAAGAAGAAAGATGTTCTTATTCACTTACACGTCATGGATGATCTGTGGTTGTTTACGTGGTGGTTTAAATGCGCAGGAAAGGTATCTTTCTAAATCTCAAGAAGCGATGATAGCGTCGGCACTTCATCAAGGACAAGAAAACTAGGTTTGTATGTTGTAAAATCTGTGCACATACACACACTGAAAGCTTTTCTTCCCCCTTTGTTTCCTTCCATCTTTTATTCATACCTTTTCCGTTCCGTGCTGCTTTTGCTTTTGGTTTCTCTGTGTGTTTGGTTTGTTTGTTAGTCCTGAAGAAGCCTCTAAATAGGCAAAACTTTGATTGAGGTTTGTGTGCTGTCCTTGTATGGTTGAGTACAGATTTCTTTTGGTTTTCAGCTTTATTTCTGTATGTTAAACGGCGCAGAAACACTCAAAGCCAGCAAATAATATGTGTACATATCGATTTTTCCTCAGTTCTTTATATAATTAACTCGTAAGTTAACCGACGTGTAATAAGCTGAGTGTGGCAAGTTTGTAGCAGACACAAACATCGGCAGCAATAAATGACGACACTCTACTCTCCTATTGTCTCAAGGCTGGCATAATCTGGCAATTGCTGTCTCGTTAGCTAACTCCCTGGCGTCGCTCCATGCAATATTGATAAATGGCTTTTGCAACAATGACGATGCCTGCTGAATGATGCTACTTGTGCCACAAAGCGCTGCTTGTTGGAAGCAGCGTCGTTCAACAATCGCTCTTTTGTTCCGTAGCAGGCATGTCCTTGTTGTAGTTCTTGATTGCATGTAACTGAGTGGCCATAAATCTTTCAGCGAGTTTTCGGAGTGTTGCCTAACTTGGTGTCGTTTAGTGCATTCCTTCCGTTCTGGTGATGCCAGTAAAAGATGATTTGTGATCTGTTGATGTGTCGGTGTAATGTTTGTTACTGCTGGCGAGTATAGAAGAGAGACCGCAAAACCCCACATATTAAAACGTGATGATTTTTGTTTTTATAATAGTGAATAGAATTGAAGCATAATTCCATTTTATGTCTAAAATGAAATTTAACTGTGCAGTACCTATATATGGCCTGCTAAAAACGCAGGTAAAAATAGAGAGAGAGAGAGAGAGAGAGAGAGAGAGAGAAAAGAGAGAGAGAGCGAGAGAGAGAGAGAGAGGGAGAGAGGGAGAGAGAGAGAGAGACAATGACAAATGACAATGACAAATTCTTTATTAACGAGGGTAATGGGAGAGAGAGAGAGAGAGAGAGAGAGAGAGAGCGAGAGAGAGAGAGAGAGAGAGAGAGAGAGAATGAGACAGAGACAGAGAGACAGAGAGAGAATGAGACAGAGACAGAGAGAGACATATAGAAACAGAGAGAGACAGAGAGAGAGACACACACACACACACGAAAGAAGACGGAGAGAAAGTCAGAGTGAGAGAGAGAGAGAGAGAGAGAGAGAGAGAGAGAGAGAGAGAGAGAGAGAGAGAGAAAAAGAGAGAGAGCGAGAGAGAGAGAATGGGGTGTGAGCGAGAGAGATAGAGATAGAGAGAGCGAGACAGACAGACAGACCGACAGACAGACAGACAGATGTAAAAATATAGAAAGACAGAGCCAGACAGTCAGCTAGCCATCCAGACTGACCGAGACACTAAAACTCTAACAGAACTACCAATAAGCCCTCTCACAATCTTCATTCTCAACAGACACGTTCATACATTCGATTTCTCTGCCCTGTCCCCAGCTTCGGGCGACTGGTCTTCTACTCTTACTAGGCGGCCAATGAATATTGAATGTTCATCTTCCTGTGATGAAAAGCCCCTCTAGCGCTCGCAAATTAATATAATAAAGAAACGACCTTCCTCGTCAGCTGGCGATTGGGTGTGAGAAAGAGTGGTAATCTAGTAAATTGTGAATATATATAGAAACGTTAACGATTGACTGTTCAAACAGAAAATGGCGGCTCTGTCCTGGTTAGATCAACATCCGGGAAAATTATAGTCTTGGCTGACAGTTGTGTGTTTGTTTTTCTGAAGATGTGTTTGGGAATAACATTTAAAGAGGGATGTCACGGTGATAAGAAATCATGTTTGTGACACACATGATCAATTACATTTGTTTATGTTGACAAAACATAAGACATTAGGTGAGAGATAGATACAAGACTCAGGACGAAAGAGAGATTGACTCAATCAGAAAGAAGCGGATGGAAAGAGATTAACAAAAGTCAATTTCGGAGGCAACATTAGAGAGAGAGAGGAAGGAGAGAGAGAGAGAGAGAGAGAGAGAAAGAGGGAGAGAGAGAGAGAGAGAGAGAGAGAGAGAGAGAGGGAGAGAGAGAGAGAAAGAGGGGGAGAGAGAGAGAGAGAGAGAGAGAGAGAGAGAGAGAGAGAGAGAGAAAGACAGACAGACAGACAGACACAGACAACAGAAAACTACAATGACGGCGCCGTCAAACTAAGGTTGCCTTTAATTTGCAGGCATCTCTCAATAAAGGGAGGCAGACAGGTGCGCACGCAAAAACGATTCTAAAACTGCAAAGGAAACCCAAGCTTAAGCTCACTGTCTGGACGCGCTAAAACAACACTTGTCACAAAATCTTAAATACACAGAAACGTACGAGCAAGTATGCCATCTCAGACACACGCACACGAAAGCACGCGGGGAACACATGCTCACATTGTACGCCTTCGCGCACGCACACACACACACACACACACACACATACACACACACACACACGCGCACACACACACATACACACACACACACATACACACACACACATACACACACTGCACACACACACACACACACACACACACACACGTTTGTCTGTCTGTCTGTCTGTCCTGTCTGTCTGTCCTGTCTGTCTGTCCTGTCTGTCTGTCCTGTCTGTCTGTCCTGTCTGTCTGTCCTGTCTGTCTGTCCTGTCTGTATGTCTGTCAGTCTCTGTCTGTCTGTCTGTCTGTGTTTCTACAGATGTAGCTGATGGAGTAAATATTGTGTTTATGTCTATGTAAGCAAAACTCACGAAAACAAATCTCATTACATAAGATACGTTTACTTTTATGTCAGGTAACCGAGAACTTGGAGGGGGCGTGGGGTGGTGGTGGGTGTCGGGGACGATGGAGATGAAACAACGTTCACACCTAAGCATTATTGTATCGATTACATGTTCTTACCTTGACTTACATCTCACGGAATTGTATTCCAGGCAAAAGGTGTTTCCTTTGAAGTGCCGAAGCATGGCAAAAGTGCAAAAGCTTTTGCACGCAGTGGTATTTGGTTGCATGACTTTTGAGCTTTATTCCCCCTCCAGACACCATCATCTGTTGGTTGATGTGTCCATGTACAGGTTGGACTAATCTGTCTTACGTGACATTTTACCAAAGCAGATCCCGACAGAATTGACCGTATAACACAATTCCCCAATGCACATGGTGGAAGATGATTTTCTGTTCAAGTAAATTGGAAAACAGAACATCTGTAACGCATCAAAAGTCGTTTGTAAAACGAAACATCATATATGTTAAGTCAAACATCATCAGCAAACTTATATAACATGAAGATGCACGTATTTTAGCTCATCGTCAAGTTAATTTTCTTTTAATGAGATGGATGGCTTTGGTGCTAGCAATGCATTACCCCACAGCTTTATCACAACCTTTCGTCATCGGCTGTTCACGACTGCTTTGCTTGTGCATCATTGAAGAACCGCACAATGCAAATGTAAAATATTTTTTTCTCAATGATCAACACAGAATGGGCTACCGTTCTGCGCAGCATTGTTGGAGAATTTTGCAATAAAAAATGTCAGAATCATTTTCTTGTCGAACACAAAATGAATCTTTATTGCTGTGTAGCATTCAGAAGTACGTACGCAACCCCATTTAATAAATAATAATAATAATAATAATAATAATAATAAAGTGTATTTATATTGCGCCTATCCCTTACAAAAAACAAAAATATTTGGCTCTAAGCGCATTACAACATGTGTAGGGACTTGGTACAATCAAGTCTGACAAATACAATAACACAATATACAGTCCAGTTCAGGCGCGGTCGCGGCAGACTCCCTTATTTTTAAGGGAGGGAGAACTTGAGCTCCTGTCAGTCACTCCAGTACACGCGTTCGGAATGCACGAAAAGCGAGTGCTTGATACGGTTAATTACTCTTCCCTCGGCCTATGGAAATTTGACACTGAGAGCCGAAAGCGCCGCTCCTGTGCCCAGACAATAAAACAAGAGGCACATACAATACACACGCACTGGGGTAGAGGCATAGAGATATAGAATGTAGTTCTATATCTCTGTGGGTAGAAGAGACGAAATAGGTGAACAAGAATAATCAGATATGTAATAGTTTTACTGCATTATAACAAACATTTAGTGTTAATGCTACTACATTTAAATTAAAGCCATGCTTTTTTAAGGTGTGACGTCATTTTCTGTTTTTGTTTTTGTTTTTGTATCCGGGGTTGTAAGAATGTACATGACAAGTACAGAAATGTGATCATGCAGGCGAGTTGCAATGATACAGGCAACACAGATTCCAGGCAGTTCGAGTTCATCATTGTCTGCTGTTGGTCTTTGAGCAGTCGCTGTTATTCAGAATAGTCCGGCGCCTGTGGGTGGACATGAATTGCGAAAGCTGTTCCGAGAAGGGTTTAAAGATATTTATCAATTTTAAAAGGAATATAAAAAGGGAAAACATCAATCTACATACAAAAAAAGGCTGTAGTTATCTGTCTGTCGTGAAAAAGGTCAATGTATTCAATGTTTTCCTTACACACTGGGTGTAAATGAGAAATCATACATCTCAGCAACTTTTCAGTAAATGCGATACATGCAGATACACACACGAAATCAGCAGCAGCATGAACGGAAAGCCGAATTTTGGTGGAGTCCTGACTTGGGTGTCAAGATAATTGGTGGGGTGGGGTGGGGCTGAATTGGTATTGGGAATACAACATAATTATTCCCACTGTTCATGTCACTACTGGAATTGTGAGTGTGCCTTATTTCAGTTTGTGAACAATTGTGTAATGTAAATACTTTTTGTTTGATAACAATTTCATGTCTGGGTGGGTTTGCTTTTTCCACTTGGGACACATTTTGTCGCTGGGCCATTGCTGTTTTGGCGTCTGCTTTTGTACATACCATTTTTCTGTCTGTCATTGGTTTGATCATTTTGATGAGCTTTGAACGGTTATCATCTTCGCTATGTACACAAAAGACCAAATTCAGTATTACATTCCGGAAAGTGTCATTATTTGTTAGTATGTTTACTTTCATGATATGCATAAGGTAAACGCTGATAATGGCTTTTGTGATTTGTATTTTTTTGTTTAACTATGTTTACAAACATGCGTCCCATTGTATGTATGATTACTCTGTATCTCTTGCTCTTGTTCAATGTTCAGAAACATACCTTTGTCACAATCATTATTAAAGGTACTGAACTTGTCAAATCCAAGTGCACGGAGCCCCTGGGGCTTTTAGTCATACCTCAGGCAGGTGGGTGTAAAAATCAAGGGTCTGCCAAACCCGGCAAATGCAGTAGGCAGCCCAGAGATCCCTTGGGTTTGTTTTACTACCATAGGAGGATTTTTGAACTGTAAATGCACTCACCTGCAACAAAAACGCAAAACGAAGGCTGTGAGCTGCACTGTGCCTTTAAATTTCACTTTAAAATGCTGACGTTTTGAAAGTTGTGTTGTTACGCAACTTGAGTTGCTGCATTGAGACAGCTTGGTTTTGCTGAGGTTTCTGGCCTGGTGGTTTGGAGCCTGTATCGATACTGAGCTAGCCATTTGTTTTGGGTTGGTGTGTGAGTTCAGGTGTTTTATGTGTTTTGTTTGCACTGGTGTGTTGTTGTTGTTTTTAAACATGTCTTCATTTCCTTGACAGTTTATTGTGATTTAGAAGTGGATGGATATCATGTTTTCCATTTTTAGTTCATGCTTGCACAGGATTTACGTAAGCTCCTTAAGTCTATTGACTTTTCACCATGTTTGATTTCTCACTTGTTTTGCTGTCTGTCTCCCCCTCTCTCTCTCTCTCTCTCTCTCTCTCTCTCTCTCTCTCTCTCTCTCTCTCTTTTTTTCTCTCTCTCTCCCTCTCTGTCTCTCTCCGTCTCTCTCTCTCTCTCTCTCTCTCTCTCCCTCTCTCTCTCTGTCTCTCTCTCTCTCTGTGTGAGTGTGTGTGTATGTCTCTCTCTTTGTCTCTTTCTCTCTCTCTCTCTCTCTCTCTCTCTCTCTCTCTCTCTCTCTCTCTCTCTCTCTCTCTCTCTCTCTCTCTCTCTCTCTCTCTCTCTCTCTCTGCAGCTGCAGGGGTTTCCCTCTTTCTTAAAAAATAATTGAACTCAGTTTACAATGATGCCAGAACGATATCGTTTGTTTCGCTCTGTCTGTCTCCCCCCTCTCTCTCTCTCTCTCTCTCCCTCTCTCTCTCTTTCTCTCTCTCAGTCTCTCTCTCTTTCTCTCTCTCTCTCCCTGTCTGTCTGTCTCTCTCTCTCAGTCTCTCTCTCTCTGTGTGTCTCTCTCTTTGTCTCTCTGTCCCTTTCTCTCTCTTTGTCTCTGTATGTCTGTCTGTATGTCTGTCTGTATGTCTGTCTCTGTCTCTCTCTCTCTCTCTCTCTTTTTTCCCTTCACTTTTAGTTTAAAACTGTCAACACATTTTCCTAGCACTGTGAACACATTTTTCGATGTCAGTTTTGATTTGTTTTGTTTTAATTTGCTTGCTGGGGATTTTTTTCTTGTTTTGTTTTGCCACGATCGCCTACCCTATCAATGTATGACTCCATGCTGTTAAAGAATGTGAAGGAATGTTTAGGATTTTGAACGGGAGCAATATCTTCCAAACGGTAACCGAGTCGAGATAATAGAGCATAATTACTTCAATGTTGAGCACAGACATATTTGTCGGAGAATCTTGTGCAAACATAATGTAAATAATATGTGTGTGTTGAACTGTTACTTAAGTCAACTAATTCAATTGAAGTAGATTTAGTAAGATGTGAGAGAGACTGAGTGTGTTTGTGTGTGTGTGTGTGTGTGTGTGTGTGTGTGTGTGTGTGTGTGTGTGTGTGTGTGTGTGAGTTTGAATAATGAGAGAAAATCGCCCGCCTTTTACGTGTATCCGTGTTTCTGATTGTGGTGTGTGTGTGTGTGTATGTGTGTGTGTGTGTGTGTGTGTGTGTGTGTCACGTGTGTGTATATATGTGTGTGTGTGTGTGTGTGTGTGTGTGTGTGTGTGTGTGTGTGTGTGTGTGTCTGTTATTGCTGAGCATAAGTCATAATGATTCAAAAAGTTCAGAAAGCCTGCACTTGGTCAGATTTGTATCTTTCAACCTTTCAGCTGAGTAAACTTTGATCAGTCTTTCTGTGCTCGAAGTAAAAAAAAACAAGTCGCGTAAGGCGAAAATACAATATTTAGTCAAGTAGCTGTCGAACTCACAGAATGAAACTGAACGCAATGCCATTTTACTCGTAGCATCGTCAGTCCACCGCTCATGGCAAAGGCAGTGAAATTGACAAGAAAAGCGGGGTAGTAGTTGCGCTGAGAAGGATAGCACGCTTTTCTGTACCTCTCTTCGTTTTAACTTTCTGAGCGTGTTTTTAATCCAAACATATCATATCTATATGTTTTTGGAATCAGGAACCGACAAGGAATAAGATGAAAGTGTTTTTAAATTGATTTGGACAATTTAATTTTGATAATAATTTTTATATATTTAATTTTCAGAGCTTGTTTTTAATCCGAATATAACATATTTATATGTTTTTGGAATCAGCAAATGATGGAGAATAAGATAAACGTAAATTTGGATCGTTTTTTAAATTTTTATTTTTTTTTTACAATTTTCAGATTTTTAATGACCAATGGTTGGTTGGTTTTTGGGGTTTAATGTCTCTTCAGCAGATGCTAGCTGCTATTCGAGACCGTTTAATGACCAAAGTCATTAATTAATTTTTAAGCCACCAAGCTGAAATACAATACCGAACCCCGGGCTTTGTCGAAGATTACTTGACCAAAATTTCAACCAATTTGGTTGAAAAATGAGGGCGTGACAGTGCCGCCTCAACTTTCACGAAAAGCCGGATATGACGTCATCAAAGACATTTATCAAAAAAATGAAAAAAACGTTCGGGGATTTCATACCCAGGAACTCTCATGTCAAATTTCATAAAGATCGGTCCAGTAGTTTAGTCTGAATCGCTCTACACACACACACACACGCACACACGCACACACACACGCACATACACCACGACCCTCGTTTCGATTCCCCCTCGATGTTAAAATATTTAGTCAAAACTTGACTAAATATAAAAAAAACGGGCCTGGTTTGAGCAGTGACACAGGGAAATCTGTACATCAAACCTCAGTGCAGCCCTACACAGAGAGAAATTCTCTCCAGAGTCTTCGGAGTTGTCAGCGTTTGGAAACTTGATAGTCTGCTCCGACGGTGGGAAAGTTCTTGACCGCAGCATGGCAGGTCAAAATAACACACTGGGACCAAAGGCAAGCGGCGGTGGAGCTTAATTGATACCGACATGGTTACTGCACAAACGGCCAGCTAAGCCACTCCCCCTACTGGCACGTGCGAGCTCTGCGATGGCGCGTGCTGCGACCGCGCCTAGACTGAGTCGGTCTCTTGGGTAAAAATGGGAAAAGCAGCTTCGACATTTAAACACTGCTACTAAAAAAAATCCTCTAACAATGCATACTGCTTTACAATATGCATTTATGTATAAATATAGTTAAAGAACATCGAGTTAATAGGAATTAGAAAAGGTTCTTATGATAAAACTATCTAGCGAACGACGAAGAAGAAGAAGAATAAAACTATCAATGTCAATGTATAACAAGTCATTCAACGTAAATGGCCAAAGAACAACAACAAAGCAATGATGATAAAACAGTTATACTCAATGGCTAATAACGAGGCAGAACTAAATAGTATCGACACAAGATTAAAACAAAACATATTCCTGGAGACACATTTATACATGTATCAAATAATCAATATACAAAATACAGCCCTCGCACACTCGCACACACACGCCAAGGCACGTGTAGTCGCACTCATACACCGCGACAGCTATCGCGCGCACGTACAAGTTAACTTCCTGAAGTGAATGAAATGGATGACTCTGCATTGCCTCGCCCCTCAAGTCGCAGTACTCGCGATCGGCTGTTCCCAAGGGGAAACTGTTTCGTTGGTGCAATATTTGAGAACTTCACGATTAAAATGCTAGAATCACGCTTTCTTGTCCGAAATAGAATGTAACTTTCCGTACGCCCCACCCCTCAGACACAGGCTTCGATGCAGTCATCGACAGTTCCTAACGGCAACTGCATTATTGGCGCACCAACGGAGAATTTCACAATGAAATTGTTCAAAAAATTGTCTCTGGTCCAAAATAGAATGGACATGTCTTTCTGCGCAGCATTAAGAATTACGTATTCAACGCCAAGTTAACTCCCTGTAACTTGCAATGGATGGGTTTGTTGCTAGCAGTGTACTGCCCCTACCCCTTGGCCACTGGCTTCAGTCATCGGCTGGTCCCAAAGGACAACTGCTGTTCACCAAGTCAGTCTAGGCGCAGTCACAGCACGCGCCAAAAGGAGGTGTGGCTTAGCTGGCCGTTTGTGCAGTAACCATGTCGGTATCAATTAAGCTCCACCGCCGCTTCGGTCCCAGTGTGTTATTTTGACCTGCCATGCTGCAGGTCAAGAACTTTCCCCCCGTCGGTAGCAGACTATCAAGTTTCCAAACGCTGACAACTCCGAAGACTCTGGAGAGAATTTCTCTATGCTGCAGAGGTTTGATGTACAGATTTCCCTGTGTCACTGCTCAAACCAGACCCGTTTTTACATTTAGTCAAGTTTTGACTAAATGTTTTAACGTAGAGGGGGGAATCGAGACGAGGGTCGTGGTGTGTGTGTGTGTGTGTGTGTGTGTGTGTGTGTGTGTGTGTGTGTGTGTGTGTGTGTCTGTGTGTCTGTGTGTGTCTGTGTGTGTCTGTGTGTGTCTGTGTGTGTGTGTGTAGAGCGATTCAGACTAAACTACTGGACCGATTTAATGAAATTTGACATGAGAGCTCCTGAGTATGATATCCCCAGACATATTTTTCATTTTTTTGATAAATGTCTTTTATGACGTCATATCCGGCTTTTCGTGAAAGTTGAGGCGGCACTGTCACGCTCTCATTTTTAAACCAAATTGGTTGACATTTTGGTCAAGTAATCTTCGACGAAGCCCGGACTTCGGTATTGCATTTCAGCTTGGTGGCTTAAAAATTAATTAATGACTTTGGTCATTAAAAATCTGAAAATTGTAAAAAAAAATAAAAATTTATAAAACGATCCAAATTTACGTTTATCTTATTCTTCATCATTGTCTGATTCCCAAAACATATAAATATGTTATATTTGGATTAAAAACAAGCTCTGAAAATTAAAAATATAAAAATTATTATCAAAATTAAATTTCCGAAATCAATTTAAAAACACTTTCATCTTATTCCCTGTCGGTTCCTGATTCCAAAAACATATAGATATGATATGTTTGGATTAAAAACACGCTCAGAAAGTTAAAACGAAGAGAGGTACAGAAAAGCGTGCTATCCTTCTCAGCGCAACTACTAAACCGCTCTTCGTCATATCCGGCTTTTCGTAAAAGTTGAGGCGGCACTGTCACGCTCTCATTTTTAAACCAAATTGGTTGAAATTTTGGTCAAGTAATCTTCGACGACGCCCGGACTTTGGTATTGCATTTCAGCTTGGAGGCTTACAAATTAATTAATGAGTTTGCTCATTAAAGTTGTCATTAAAATCGATTTTTCGCAAACAGATTTAAAATTGATTGCATCGTATTCTTCATGACATTCTGAATCTAAAAATACATACATATGTCATGTTTACTCTTAAAATGTGATCACAATTAACGAAAATAGATTAATTAGTCTTACGATTAAAATTTAAGAAATCGATCCAAAAATGATCTTATCTTATTCTTTATCGTTTCCTGATTCCAAAAACGTATAGATATGATAGGTTGTATTCAAAACAAGCTCAGAAAGTTAACAAGAATACAGAAAAGCGCGCTTTCCTGCTTAGCACAATACACTACCGCGCTATTCTGGCGTGTGCATATCACTGCGTTTTGCACGTGGGAGGTGAGCGGTTGAAAACGACGTTAAACACCAAATAAAGAAAGAAAGATTTACACCCAGTGTGTAAGAAAAACATTGAATGCATTGACATTTTTCAGGACAGACAGATAACTACAGCCTTTACTTGTATATAGATTGATGTTTTTCCTTTTTATATTCCTTTTAAAATTGATAAATATTTGTAAACCCTTCTCGGAACAGCTTTCGCAATTCATGTCCACCCACAGGCGCCGGACTATTCTGAATAACAGCGACTGCTCAAAGACCAACAGCAGACAATGATGAACTCGAACTGCCTGGAATCTGTGTTGCCTGTATCATTGCAACTCGCCTGCATGATCACATTTCTGTATTTGTCATGTAAATTCTTACAACCCCGGATAGAAAAACAAAAACAAAAACAGAAAATGACGTCACACCTTAAAAAAACCCATGGCTTTAATTTAAATGTAGCAGCATTAACACTAAATGTTTGTTAAAATGCAGTAAAACTATTACATATCTGATTATTCTTGTTCACCTATTTCGTCTATTCTATATCTCTGTGCCAAGTCAAGTCAAGTGCGCGTATTGAGAAATTCAAGTTTTACGCCCTCACGGCAAAGCCATTAGGGGCATGTTCCCGGGTTTTAACCCGACTTTAGATGAGATACACAAGTGTATGCGTGTTTAGGTGGTATCAGCCATCTGCACTTATGGCAGAATGACCGAGGTCTTTTACGTGCCATTGTGGTGACACGGGGGGTGGGAGATGGATACCGTCTCTGGGTCTGCACATAAAGTTGACCCGTGTCCGTCCCGGCCCGGATTCGAACCAGCGACCTCTCGATCACAAGTCCAGTGCTCTACCACCTGAGCTACCCGGGCCCCCCAAGTGCGCGTATTGTATGTGCCTCTTGTTTTATGGACTGGGCAAAGGATCTGCGACTTCGGCTCTGAGTCAAGTTCCCATAGGCCGAGGGAAGTGTTTAATTAACCGTATCGAGCACACGCATATCTTGCATTCCGAACGCGTGTACTGGAGTGACTGACAGGAGCTCAAGTTCTCCTTCCCTTAAAAATAAGGGAGTCTGCCGCGATCGCGCCTGAACTGAAGTGTCTGTGAAGATCGCTTGTAATGCCAGCAACATACAACAGCGCTCGCCGACCCCACCGCCCATTGCATACAGCTATGGCAGGATATTTGTTGCCAAATGTGAGTAATTTTACGCCTCATTATTACAAAGAATATACTTCTGCGTTACCGAGTTACAAGCTTACAACAATAAAGAAACTACTTTGAACTGTGAGCTACGTACGTACATCGGCGGAAACCCCTTCCTTCTGTACACAGCTAATGTGAGATACTAGCATCAAAAATGACTATTGAAAAGATCATTATTAGTCTAAAATGAAGACCGAAGACTCTGCAAGATCTCAAAGACTCACGGGAAAAACCACGCACACACACACACACACACACACACACACACACACACACACACACACACACACACACACACACACACACACACACACACACACACACACACACACACACACACTCAAAACAAATAAACACTCAAGAGGATTTCATGAACAGAACATTTACAAACTAATAACAAACCGAAACATTCACTTGATTATTCATTCATTTGTGATTATCAGTGAAGATAACATCTGATTTCAGTAATGATTACTTTTGGTGCAAGTATGCAGTCATACACAACAGTCGTCGTATTGTTCTTGGCACGAGCAGTACGTGCATTGTTGTTGCGAGGTCACACAGAATGATAGTGCACTGTGTTTTTGGCTTTAATACTCAAAAGGCAGTGTGGCTCGGTGCGTGGGACTGAGTGCATTCACGTTGAGAGTGCAAGAGGATTGTCAGTCTGTCACTGTAAAAGGCTTTGAGTATTGATTTTTTTGTCACTGTTCTGTTGGTGGTGGATTAGCGTTGATTAAATTGGACTTAAATGTTGATTACATTTGACTAAATGTTGATTGGATTGCTGCTCAGTAGGATGCGGTTTCACCACGGACGGGTTGCAGCTAAGCGGACCGTATCGAACGCCAAGAAAGGATTCAAACGCCGAAAACAAAACCCAGTTCCACTATTTCACCAGGTTTTTTTTGTATTCGTTTCCCCAACCGGTATCATCAACAAAGTTAACTATAGCTGAAGAAGACCCAAGAGGTTGAAACGTCGCCGTTATTTGTTCCGTGTTCGTTATTTTAACGTGAGTACAGTGCTTTTTGGTCTTTTTATAGCTATAGGTGTGTGCCGTTGCGCACGGTATTTCTGGGCAAAACCACAATTATCGTCATTAGCGATCTGTGTGTTCTCTTTGGAGTTGTGTGTGTCTCATTTAAGATTTTGATATTAAAGGAGATCGTAAATATAAACTATCTGTGCAAAGATTAAGAAAAACTTGGACACAGCGCCTACAAATCCAACGTACCAATGAAGCATGATGACGCATGTAGGGAAAATAAAGAGGCTGTAGGGTGAGGGGGGGGGGGGGGAGGGGAGGCAGCAGAGAGGGATTGAGTGGTCAGGCGAATGTAGGAAATAGACGCCGAATTTTGCAACATTCTTTGACGTGAAGAGTTGGCATTGTTCACGGCGTCCATAGAACATAAACATTTTAATCTGCAAAAGATGAGGTGGTCAAAAACCACTCGTATATCAAATTACTTAGAATGCGCCCATACGCAGACGCTGTTTCCATAATAGAATCGGACCTCCTTGACTGATGTCTTTTTTTTAGATGCACTAAGCCTAATTCATTGTGATACTGTTACTTTTTGTGGACACACCGCTTGTGTCAACTGACCAGTGCACGTGTGTACACAGTGTATCCCCCTCCCCCATTCAAGTTAAGACCCCCGTGGTGTTAAGACCACCTCACACACCCGCTCTCCCCCCCCCCCCCCGCCCCCGCACCCTTTCAAGACCATAATTCTTCAGATTTTCAGTTCTTTCTTTCTTTCTTTATTTGGTGTTTAATGTCGTTTTCAACCACGAAGGTTATATCGCGACGGGGCAAGGGGGTAGATGGAATAGAGCCACGTGTTAATTGTTTCTTGTTCACAAAAGCACTAATCAAAAACTTGCTCCAGGGGCTTGCAACGTAGTACAATATATTACCTTACTGGGAGAATGCAAGTTTCCAGTACAAAGGACTTAACATTTCTTACATACTGCTTGACTAAAATCTTTACAAACATTGACTATATTCTATACAAGAAACACTCAACAAGGGTAAAAGGAGAAACAGAATCCGTTAAGCTAGGATTCCATTCTTACGGCTGCGGTGCGGCTCCGGCGACGGCAGCGGCGACGGCAATTTGAAAAACATTGATGAAAGAAGGGATGACCCCATTCACACGGTGCGGTACGGCGACGGCGACGGCGACGGCCCGGCGTGCGTGCGTTTTTTCAAGAAAGCTCCATGTAGCTTTCTGGACTGCCGTCGCCGGACGCCGTCTGGTATTTTGTATGAGACGAGACCAATGTGGAGCCATGGCGACATTGGCCAGGGGCGGACGAGGGGGGGTGCACAGGGTGCAGGTGCACCCCCCCTCCAGCAAAAATTTTTTTTTTTAAATTTGGAAAGCTGATTCTATGACCATTTCTAAGTTCAAATGGCACCAGATGGCACCATTTTGCTTCTTTGGGCCAAATTTTTTTCCGGGGGAGCATGCCCCCGGACCCCCCTAGCAAATTCGGGCGCTTCGCGCCCATCACATTCACTTTCGATTCAAAGTGCACCCCCCCTTACAAAGCAACTGATCCGCCCCTGTTGGCGGCATTGGCGGGAAGAGAACATATCCGGACGACGTCGCCGTTATATACGGTTCACGACGATGCGTTTTTCTCGCCAGAGCCGGATGCCGTTGCCGTCGCCGGAGCCGGAGCCGCACCGCAGCCGTAAGAATGGAATCCTAGCTTAAGTCGCCTCTTACGACATGCTCGGGAGCATCGGGTAAATTCTTCCCCCTAACCCGCGGGGGGTGATTTTCAGTTGATAACTCCATTTTAAGACGACATCCCTTTTGAGACCTCAATTTTGGAGTTCTTCAAAGTGGAGTTCTACTGTCATTAGAGACTCCTCAAGTATGTGGGCATTTCTCCTATACATCCGTTGCATTGTCTTAAAGGTACTGAACTTGTCAAATCCAGGTGCACGGAGCCCCTGGGGCTTTTAGTTATACCTCAGGCAGCTAGCTATCCGTTAGAAGGACTTCCAAGTTTCATTGACTTGCACCCAAAGAGTCAAGAACTGCGATGTTTTTTACGAATTAATTTCGTACTCGGACCCGGCTGGTCTTGACCTATTTTTGGATCTAAATTTAGATCAGGTAGATCACCACATCATGCACAAAAAGACACGTCACTAAGCAAACTATGTCAGACGTCATCATGAGTTTGTGTAAAACAAAATGGAGGCCGGAATCACTCAGTTGAATCGAACTCCGACCAAACACCAACGTAATAACTAGGTTAATTTATGCACTCGCGTGAACAAGAAACTGTCGAGCTTCACAGATGTCGTCGTTGGGTAGTTTTGGGTTTGTTTTACTACCATAGGAGGATTTTTGAACTGTAAATGCACTCAGCTGCAACAAAAACGCAAAACGAAGGCTGTGAGCTGCACTGTGCCTTTAATCATAGCCAGCTTTTGGTGAAAAATGAAGTGGGATTGGCTGCAGCTGAAGTCTCTTCGAGAAAAGGTCCTAACATTGTCAATAAGAATAAAAGCCTTTCGAACAACATGACCGCTAAGGTTTTGGACACTCTCGACAGACAAACCAGATACAATCGAACCTGTCTTTAACGCCCACCCAAGGGACCGACCAAAGGTGACCGTTATTGAAAGGGGGTCGCTATGGAAAGGTGAATTGTATAGAAGAAAAACTCGTTTGGGATCCTCTGTTGTGGTCGCTGTTGGCAGGTGGTCGCTTTTGAGAGGTGGTCGCAAGGGCAGAATCGACTGTACCAAGAACTGGGCAAATGGCAGAAAAAGAAAAACATGATATATATTCAAACCGAAAAGCAATCTTGGAAGAGCAGAAGAATTGCCCGAAGTTAAAAGGAACGACCTTTCCAGGCACTCTTATTTATGAAGACAATAACAACTTTAGGTTGTTTTGTGGAAGTTGTCTCCCAGATGGTCCCGGAGTTAAAGTTTTCAGAGATGGGAAATCATTGCTCAAAGCCAATGTTTCAAATGGAACCACTCCCCATTTACGAAGAAATGTCCGATCTCTCTGCTAAATAACGGTTAAAGGTTTGGCCGCTTAAAAATTGAAAGTGTAATATCATTCAGTATAAACTACAACAAAGATGGCTTGTACTCTTTTTTACATTTAGTCAAGTTTTAATATCCCCGGACGTTTTTTTTCGTTTTTTCGATAAATACCTTTGATGACGTCATATCCGGCTTTTTGTAAAAGTTGAGGCGGCACTGTCACACCCTCATTTTTCAATCAAATTGATTGAAATTTTGGCCAAGCAATCTTCGACAAAGTTCGGACTTCAGTATTGCATTTCAGCTTGGTGGCTTAAAAATTAATTAATGACTTTGGTCATTAAAAATCTGAAAATTGTTAAAAAAAAAATATTATAAAACGATCCAAATTTACGTTCATCTTATTCTTCATCATTTTTTGATTCCAAAAACATATAAATATGTTATATTTGGATTACAAACAAGCTCTGAAAATTAAAAATATAAAAATTATGATCAAAATTAAATTTTCGAAATCAATTTAAAAACACGTTCATCTTATTCCTTGTCCGTTCCTGATTCCAAAAACATATAGATATGATATGTTTGGATTAAAAACACGCTCGGAAAGTTAAAACGAAGAGAGGTACAGAAAAGCGTGCTATCCTTCTCAGCGCAACTACTACCCCGCTCTTCTTGTCAATTTCACTGCCTTTGCCACGAGCGGTGGACTTACGATGCTACGAGTATACGGTCTTGCTGAAAAATTGCATTGCGTTCAGTTTCATTCTGTGAGTTCGACAGCTTGACTAAATGTTGTATTTTCGCCTTACGCGACTTGTTTTAGACTTAACCTTGCAATGTCAGGCTAGACACTATGCAATACCAAGTAAGTTGCAAGATCGTAGAATTGTTTTTAGTAATGTTGCCTTCCAGAAACATTTCCGGTCGCATTCTTGTGATTTAGATATATCTTTTTTTTCAGTAAAAGCTTGTCGACAGTATGGCATTTGAATATAGCATAAAAGTGAGAAATAAAATTGGAGATGGCTGAACCTCTGTTCAAGTTAAACTCACAACATCGAGACAAAAGTCAGCATTTAAAACAGTATAATACTTTTTTGCTGCACTTTCGCCGTGCGGGTTAAATGTTATTGGAGGGGGGCGGGGGGGGGGGGGGGTGGGATGGGAGCACGCTCATGCGCGCCGTCTTGTTACTTAAGATTTACATCACAACATCTGCATTGACGATACTGTTTCTTTGTTGTATTTCTTTACCTGTGTATCTCACAGGAATATGAAAACACACAAATCATGAAGGAGAAGCCCACCTGGATCAAACACCGATTTCCATCTTACAGGTGTTGATCCAGAGCGAATTTTCAAAGTTTGAAGCACTGACAGGAGTAGGCACGGAATCTCCCTTGCGGCCGTTATGTGTGGTGCCTCCGTATTCCACGGGGGCTATTCTGGGCCGTTGCTTTCTGATAAATTAGACCTGATAAGGCGAAGGCTGTTTAACTTGGGGCTGATTTGGGTGAAAAGACGTTATCTTGGTTAAAGATGCATTCCTTCCCGTATGTGTAATGCTGCGGCTCGGGAGCCAACGGGTTTTCAAAGTCAAAAAACAAAACAGGTAAGTTGTCAGAACGTTTGTTATTGACAAAACAATACGTGACAGTCAAATTGCTATCAAACAAAGAAACAAACAAGTCGCGTAAGGCGAAAATACAATATTTAGTCAAGTAGCTGTCGAACTCACAGAATGAAACTGAACGCAATGCAACGCAGCAAGACCGTATACTCGTGGTCCACCGCTCACGGCATAGGCAGTGAAATTGACAAGAAGAGCGGGGTAGTGGTTACGCTATGCTGCATAGCACGCTTTTCTGTACCTCTCTTCGTTTTAACTTTCTGAGCGTGTTTTTAATCTAAACATATCATATCTATATATTTTTGGAATCAGGAACCGACAAGGAATAAGATGAAAGTGTTTTTAAATTGATTTCGAAAAAAAAATTTTGATAATAATTTTTATATATTTAATTTTCAGAGCTTGTTTTTAATCCGAATATAACATATTTATATGTTTTTTGAATCAGCAAATGATGGAGAATAAGATAAACGTAAATTTGGATCGTTTTATAAATTTTTAATTTTTTTTACAATTTTCAGATTTTTAATGACCAAAGTCATTAATTAATTTTTAAGCCACCAAGCTGAAATGCAATACCGAACCCCGGGCTTCGTCGAAGAGTACTTGACCAAAATTTCAACCAATTTGGTTGAAAAACGAGGGCGTGACAGTGCCGCCTCAACTTTCACGAAAAGCCGGATATGACGTCATCAAAGACATTTATCAAAAAAATGAAAAAAACGTTCGGGGATTTCATACCCAGGAACTCTCATGTCAAATTTCATAAAGATCGGTCCAGTAGTTTAGTCTGAATCGCTCTACACACACACACAGACACACACACAGACACACACACAGACACACGCACATACACCACGACCCTCGTTTCGATTCCCCCTCGATGTTAAAATATTTAGTCAAAACTTGACTAAATATAAAAAAAGGGCCAGAGTCTATGTCAAATATAAAGTTTTGTTCTTCAAAGATAGCATGTTCAACCACAGAGCTCTCCGGGCTTTTTCACGTGGCAGAAGAGCATATCCTTGTAATTGAAAACCAATGGTCAACAGTCTGACCGCTTCCTGCCCACAGTGGGATGTATTTGATGTACTGTTTGGGCAGATTGACAGAGGTGTTACCTGTCAAATCAGTTCAGCAACATTTCCCGATCTTCAAAGAAAGCAGTCAAGGTTTCGATTTGGGTATGTGACCAAGTGGAAGGATGCTTTTATTCCATTTGACATCCCGGCCAGATCTGTGCGGATGAACACGATCGCCAGGCTAACGTGAGAAGGATAGGACCTTTTAGACTTGCACGTCTGAGCGTTGCGCATGTTGTGGGGCCGGCATAGCAGTGTTCTGACATAAATTGCCCAATGGCTTTTTAAACTGAATTTGCAGATAGCGTTTCCATCAAAACTGCTGAAAAGAAGATTTGCTGCACTACTCCTTGAGAATGTGAATGGTTCATTGCCACTGGGGTATAGAGCGTGAAAGCAGTAAGTGGAAATGTGCATGTACTTTTTGAACCAGAGTTGTCAAGGCTATGAGGGTAACGACCCAGGAGAAATCTAAAGCGCGAACTTGAGGAAAGTTCATTGATAACAATTTTCTCGTTATTTTATGGAAAGTGTCGGGGAAAAATCCAATGAAACGTTATGGGGAAAGTTTCCTTCTGGATACTGATTTTAGTTTTGGAATTATCAAAATAAAGTTGTTTTTATTCATTTTGGGCCCCAGTCATAGCGAGCACGTGCATGCGTGTGCGCGGATACCCCCCCCCCCCAAACAACACCAAACCTCCCCAAACCTCCCCCCCCCCCACATGCACACGGACACTCACACACGCGCACACACACCGTGGCGCACATACATACACACACATACCCGTACGCACGCCTGCATGCATGCGCGTTCAGAGAAAGAGAGAGAAGTGAACTGAACTGAACTCTTTTTTAAAAGAAAGCCGGTTTTGGCTTTGAGAGAGAGAGAGAGAGAGAGAGGCACAGAGAGAGAGGCAGAGAGAGAGAGAGAGAGAGAGAGAGAGAGAGAGAGAGAGAGAGAGAGAGAGAGAGAGAGAGAGAGAGAGAGAGAGATGATTAAATGACAGTTTCTGAGCTCAGGTGGCCCTGCCCTAGATTGCAGCATTTTGCTTCCTTGACAAAACAAAATTCCGGGGGGGGGGGGGGGGGGGGCATGCCCCCGGACCCCCCCTAGCATGTTCGGGCGCTTGGCGCCCTCAATTAGGGCGCTTGGCGCCCTCAAGTTTGTGGAAAAAAGTTTTGAGTCCCCCCCACCCCCCCTTCCTTAAGAACCTGGATCCGCCCTTGTATATGCACGTGCTTATACGTGTACATTTGCATGTGCGAACTGTTCTTTTGAAGGCAGAGAAAATGGCTTTACAAAGTTACAAGTGCTGCGGAAAGTAGAACCAGACATGTATTACAACTGATGAGTTGTAGATTATTCAAGAGATGTTTCCACTAGCTCGTAAAAACGGCTTGAGTATGGTAAGGAAATTCCGCCTTTGGACACAAACGTGCACGGGTGTTTTTTTTCTCGACGTTGTCAATCGACTAATGAAATAACTATCATGCTTTCCGTTTGTTGTTGTTGCTATTGTTGCTTTGAGAAAAAAACAGGCATCGGCGTATGCCTTTGCTAAAACATTTGCTGGACCATTCGTCTTTTGGATATTTTTGTTCTGAAACGTTGACCTCATACATTTGAACAATAATCATATTGCCTGTTCCTTGTTCTTGGTGTTAATGTTCCGGACTGAGTGTTGATGCTTTAAATGTTGTTGTTGTTTTTTGGCTAAATGCATTGTGACCTGATGAATATTGATGAGGGTCGAAAACGAGGCAATTATTCGTCCTCTTTGATCTTGACAGTAGTTCTTCCTGTGAGATGTTTGCGTGTGTGTGTGTGTGTGTTTGTATGTGTGTGTGTGTGTGTGTGTGTGTGTGTGTATGTGCGTCTGCGCGTGCGTGTGTGCGTGCGTGCGTGAGCGTGTGTGTGTGTGTTCGTGTGTGTGTGAGCATGTGTGTGTGTGTGTGTGTGTGTGAGTGTGCGTGTGTGTGCGTGCGTGCGGGCGGGCGTGTGTGTGTGTGTGCGTGTGTGTGTGTGTGTGTGAGTGTGTTTGTGTGTGAATGCGTGTGCGTGCGTGCGTGCGTGCGTGCATGAGTGAATGCGAACGTGTGTGTGCGTGTGTGTGTCTGTCTGTGTGTTTACTGCTCCGACCTCACTCCAACGCCTCTCATCGAAACACTGTCAGTGGTACCGAGGAAGGATGTTTGATGTTGGTATTACAGGGAGCCTGGCCTCTGAAGATGAAACAGCACTGCTGCCAAAACCTTTTACAAGGGCTATGTTGCAATGGGTTTGAAGCCTACGGCGTGCAATCAATGTGTTGACCATGACGGCTGTGATGCTTTCAATGACAGGTATTGCGTCCTTGCGCCGCAAACATGCAACATTTCACCGCTTCTAACCGACAAATATTAGTATCCCAAAATGTACCGTTTTTACATTTAGTCAAGTTTTGACTAAATGTTTTAACATAGAGGGGGAATCGAGACGAGGGTCGTGGTGTATGTGTGTGTGTGTGTGTGTGTGTGTGTGTGTGTGTGTGTGTGTGTGTGTGTGTGTGTGTGTCTGTCTGTCTGTCTGTCTGTGCGTGTGTGTGTGTGTAGAGCGATTCAGAGTAAACTACTGGACCGATCTTTATGAAATTTTACATGAGAGTTCCTGGGTATGATATCCCCAGACATTTTTGAATTTTTTTGATAAATGTATTTTATGACGTCATATCCGGCTTTTTGTAAAAGTTGAGACGGCACTGTCACACCCTCAATTTTCAATCAAATTGATTGAAATTTTCGCCAAGCAATCTTCTACGAAGGTCGGACTTCGGTATTGCATTTAAGCATGGAGGCTTAGAATTTAATTGATGACTTTGGTCATTAAAAATCTGAAAATTGTGATTAAAATTATTTTTTTATAAAACGATCCAAAATTACTTTTATTTTATTCTTCATCATTTTCTGATTCCTAAAACATATATATATATATATATATGTTATATTTGGATTAAAAACAAGCTCTGAAAATTAAAAATATAAAAATTATGATTAAAATTAAATTTCCGAAATCGTTTTAAAAACTATTTCATCTTATTCCTTGACGGTTCCTGATTCCAAAAACATATAGATATGATATGTTTGGATTAAAAACACGCTCAGAAAGTTAAAACGAAGAGAGGTACAGTAAAGGGTGCTATGAAGCACAGCGCAACCGCTACCGCGCCAAACAGGCTCGTCGCTTTCACTGCCTTTTGCACTAGCGGCGGACTACGTTCAGTTTCATTCTTTGAGTTCCACAGCTTGATTAAATGTAGTAATTTCGCCTTACGCGACTTGTTATTTTCTAAGGTTGTAACATGCAGAACCGCGCTTTTTTTTTGTCCGCCAAACATCAGTTTCCTAACAGATCATGGATCGCAAAACACGGCTTTCGTTTACAATTGTCAAACAACTCCTCTGCAAAAAATAAACTTTGAGCCTTTTGATTGCAGTCCTTAAACTCATAAATATAATCTTCAAAGACAAAGACTACATCGGTTTTCAATTATCTCATGTGAAATACTGGATCGCTTAAACACATAAAGATAAAGACACACAGACACAGAGACGCGGACATAGTCACACACTGCACACAGACACACAGATACACACACACACACACACACACACACACAAACACAACCCACACCTCGAATCTACCCCCCTCCCCCTGGCAACTGCCTCCCCCGTCCGCCCCCTCCCTCCTCTCCCGGGGTGCATGAACACTCCGCGCACTTTCCCAATTTTGAAGCTTCCGCGCATGTGGAACTCCCGCGCGTGGTGTATATGTAAGATGCGCGCGTGTTTTAGCAAAATGTGATGTGAAACTAGCGCGCGTGTCTTTGCTCGGTCAAATGTGAGACATTGAGACATTAACAACTGACACTTGTATATCCATGAAAACTGACACTTGTATATCTATATATTGAACACGTCTTTATTACACAGACAAGTCGATAAAAACGAATGAAGACTTAAACCATGCGTATAAGAATATTTTGTTCACTTATTATATAACAGAAATTACAGAAATTTCGGGTGTCTGGTATCACAGTCACAGAGACTGCAGCAAAGGTACAAGAGGGGGGAAGTCACAGCATGGCCGGCAAATTTTTCCAGGCCATGGACTTGACGTATTCCTTCCTGTCGATTTCCCCCGTGTTGTATCGTTGCTGCAGTCTCCCCAGTTCCAGCAGTTTCTGCCTTCGTTGCGGCCTCGGCCGCGTGTGTCCCTGTCCACTGTGAGTACGCGCGCAAGTTGTATGAGCCGAACCAGTAATTCGTGCGCGGAAGTTACAACCCGATATTGCGCAGAGCATACATGTATTTCACAAGCGCGGAATTTACATATGCGCGGAAATTACCGGCTGCGCTCTCCCGAACCCCACCCCCCGCCATCCACCACTTACAACAAAACAAAAACAAATCATACACGAGAGCAAACGAGTGTCAACACTGACAGAATCAAAGAGATCAGTGAGGGGGGTTTATCGGTACATGTATGGATCTCCTTGCTCGCACAAGCCCCTCCGCGCGATCGGTATCGATCAGTGAAATCAGAAACTATTAGTTCCCCCCTGCGAACATCACAGGGCGGTTCTCTTAATCGCTCTCTCCCCCCCCCCCCCCCCCTGATCGCTCGAGGCTGGTATTTTTTCTTCTTCGCTATTTTCATTTTATTTAACTGGAGTCTGGGGACATTATGCTTTGTCGATTTGCTAATGGTACACAAACTTGCGTTAAACGCTCGCTCATGTTTGACATGCCAGCGCTCGTCGCAGATTTCTGGTGGTTAAAGTCCATTGGGATCATCGCCTGGGTGGTAGTATGTATTGTACGTCTGTGACTATACTTCTCTGTCTGTCCGTTCACTTGTCTGTACACTTCTGTCTGTTTTACTCTTTGAAATGTGTGTTGCTTTTTGTCTGTCTGTATGTCTGACTGTCTGGGTGTCAGTCTGTCTCTTCCTCTGTGTGTGTGTGTGTGTGTGTGTGTGTGTGTGTGTGTCTCTCTCTCTCTCTCTCTCTCCAGGGCCGGACTACCGGGGGGTTATGGGGGTTGCGCAACCCCCCCCCCTAGCCTAAACATGTACCTTACTTATTTAATTTTTTTTTATTATTGCTTATTTTATGCCGTTTCATGCAAGGAGCGACCATTTTCCTATCTCAGAATATGACCTACCCGTCAGCTTCAGGGGGCTTCGCCCCCTGACCCCCACAACGAGGGGGGGGGGGGGGGTTCTAGGGTTTCCGGACCCCCCCCCCCAGCCAAAAAATAAAAATATTGAATGAGGTATGCATTTCTTTATTTTACATTGAGTTTCAATTTTTGGGGTATTAATCAGTGACAAAATCTGCTGCCTGAAACTGGTAATGATCATCCTCAGAATGCACCAGATTGCACCATTTTGCATCCTTTTTTTCAAAATTTTTCCGGGGGGGCACGCCCCCGGACCCCCCTAGCAAGCTAGGCGCTTCGCGCCGTCGGCTCGGCGCTTCGCGCCTTCACACCCATATCTTCACAATATACTTTTGAAAAAAACCAGTCATAAAATGAACTGATCCGCCCCTGCCGCCAGGGGGGACATCCCCCTGGCCCACCACTGGCAACCCCACCCCCCCTCCTCTTAGCCTAGTCCGGTCCTGCTCTCTCTCTCTCTCTCTCTCTCTGTCTCTCTCTATATCTCTCTTTCTCTCTTTGTGTGTCTCTCTCTGTCTCTCTCTCAAAGCCAAAACCTGTTTCATCCTCTTTCCTTTCTACATTTAGTCAATTTTGATGTAGATTTCGCCCGTTCTGGATCATTTCTCTCTTTCAGTCTCAGCCTGTTCCCTCTGTCTCCCAATCAGTCGCCCTACAGTGTATGTTTCTCTGTTTTGTCCTCCTACCGCCCCCTTGTCCCCTCACCTCGAACTTTCCACTTTCTCAGTCTCTCTTTCGTCGATCCTCTTTTCTCTTCTCCTTCCAAAGCAGACCGCAGACACCGGAAAACACCGCGTTGCTCCCAGCGCTCATTTTTTCCACGCACGACAGGAAGGTTTGGTTGCAACAGACACTCCCTCGGGGAGGTCTCGTTGTTTGTTGAAAAGAATGTTTCTTTCTGAATGGTCCAACCAATCAGAGCACCACAAAAGCTGTCTATGCATATTCACAGTGTTTCGCGAGCACTGAGCCGAGAAATATTACTGGGTTTTAAAAGGATTGAAAACTCTGCCCTGAAAAATCGATGTTTTCTGCTACTGGGTTTGCTTGAAAACGTGATTACATTACAGAAGGTCGCGGGAAACATTTAAATAGCGTTGCTGACAAACTGCTACCGTTTCCAATTGATTAAATTCTTCATTCTTGTGGTTATTTTATTGTTTGCGCACGCTTTTCCCTAGGTCGATAGAATCCGTTTGAAAAATATTCAGATATGACTAAATGCCCTACGTATATTCTTGCAGTACTCGTATATCATATGATGATGACTATAGTATTTCAGTTTTAGCGTCTGAAATCTTACCTGCTTTTTTTGTTTGTTTGTTTTGTTATTAATTGTATTTTTGAATTTCTTTACAAACTAATTGGACCTCAAACATTCTTTAGTGTTGAATACACAGGGATTGATTTTGACCAATGCCACCACAAAACAAAATACAGATACAAAATTGTTATTTTCTCATTGATTCTATTTATTTATTTGCAAGCTTTTCAAACTTCGGTCGCTTCTCACTTCACTATTATACTATTCATGAAGCTTTCTGTCCAGCGGTCTGCCGGTGCTTTTCATGCGGGAAAGACAAATTTGCAATTGAATCAGAAACTGAATCACAGATTCGTGTGGTTTTCAGCCAATGAAAAGAGAAAAAGCGTGTCACCGGACAGAAGGGTCCCTTTTGGTGATCACGGTTTGCCATTACACGCGTTTGCCCAGAGCCACCTCCTACAATTGCATCAGTTCTCGCGAGACGCGAGCTGCAAGAGCTTTCCTAGACCGACAGGAGTTGTAGAGGTTCTGGTCAGACTGGAATATTTGAAAAGTTCTCAGAAGGAGGAGAAAAAGCAACATAAATACGAAAATACAAGATATTGTACAGAAATATTTTACTATCGATGCAATACCGTTTCGGATTACAATTCTTCTGAAAGGAAGTACGCGAGACGCGAGATGCCAGGACTAGCCGAGACTGATAAAGTTGGGGGCGGTTTTGGTAAGTCTCAGAATCTTGGAAAAGTTCAGAGACAAAAGAAAAAAATTCCTAAACATGAAGATATTCTTAAATGTTCTCTTCTTAGAGAAGGTACTGAAACACAACGCGTCTTGAAGACGTTGCAAGGTTAATGAGCGCACGCAATGTTGTTTTTATTCATTCATACAAGCATGAAAATATGAAATACATTGTATGTTTGATAGAATATTCGTACTATAGCAGCAATGCCGCTTGGAATTACGATGCCTCCGAAACGAAGTACAGGATATTTCCTTATGTCAAACATTTTTCAAATAGTTTGTGGGATGTATTTAACCACTATAGACGAAAATCAAAAGTCTATATATTCAGTCAGCTGAGATCTCCGCCATGTTAGTAAGTAGTTTAGATACATATCATGAGATGTTGGGTGAGGTGTTTGCTCTGTCAATACTTGTGATTTTGTGTCGAACAATTTGTGCTGTACAAATTCTCGCATGAAGCATGAAGGACGTTCAATAACTGTATCATGTAACTTTCACGAAGGCCACTTGCATCGAATACTAAGTATGAAAAGCAAAAAAGGGGCATAACCATGATGTCATTTTCTTGTGGCCAAATATCAATGCTTGTGTTTTTGTGTAGATGGCTTTTTGTTGTTATTTGAACGCTGGTATAAAGCATTGAAGATCATTCAATATGCTGCTTAACTATGATTCTACAAGCAGGTCTCTTGTGTCCTACAGTTACAGGAATGCTATTCGTTTAAATAACAATAAACCTCATGGGATCCTTTAATCTGTAAGTGTTTTTTTCCCTGGGGCCAGTTTACTACGACAGGAGCCTCGAGTAAATTATTAATGATATCTACAAACCGTTTCCTCATGTCAGCTACAAATAAAACGAGCTTTCTTGAAAGTGATTAAGGCATACTTTCTCTTTGAAGCACAAAACTCAATTACCCTGGTACTTTCACGATGAATGGGAATTTTCGTTCTGTTAATTGTGTGCGTGTCGTTATTGCAACCGGTTGACTCCTCCACAAAATGCAGCTCAACTTTTTATTCTAAAAAGTGTATTATTATGTTTTTCCCCCCCATTACACTCTTCTAACAGATTTTACAAAAAGATGTACATGTGGGTGGTACGTGGAAAAGGAATGACCAGAAATATAGAAAAGTATTGAATATCTATGTCAAAAAGTATCAAATATCATGTTTGTTTTTTCCATGATGCTCAGATGTTCCGCAGATACGCCCCCGTTTCAGCTTTTACACAAGACGTATATTCATGCACGTATATATACAGGAGTGCCAGCAGCACAGACAACTTTCGCATACCTGTTCCAAAAAGGATCAAAATAATTACATGGATGTTTTTTCTTCTCTCAAATACTCCCCCGTATAAGAGCTTTCACAACAAAATAATACAGTCGAACCTGCCCTGGCGACCAGCTCTCGATAACGACCACCTGCTCACTACGACCATCCCAAAAATACTTGGCTATGTTTTATATTTCACCTTTACATAGAGATCACCTCTCTGTAACGACCAGATATGATGGGTCTCTGGTGGTTGGTATAGGCATTTTTGACTGTGGATGATGCGTTTGTGCATGGATTGTGAAGAAAAGCCTTTTAAAGGGCATACGCATACAGAAAAAGTATCGAATATTTGTGTTCAAAAGTATCAATTATGTCGTTTTTTTGTTTTCTTTTTTTCCCCTTTCGTATCCTCTTCTTTTTCTTCTTCCTTCATGGGCTGAAACTCCCACGTTCGCTCATGTTTTTGCACGAGTGGATTTTTACGTGTATGACCGTTTTTACCCCGCCATTTATAGGTCTGCACATAAGTTGACCTGGGAGATCGGACAAATCTCTACCCTTAACCCACCAGGCGGCCGCGGCCGGGATTTGAGGCTCACGACCTTCCGATTAGGAGGCCTATGTCTTATCCACTAGGCCACTCCGCCCGTCCTGTCGTATCCAATGTCCAGACAAGTGGACGGAGGGGAGAAGGCAGGAAACAGTAGGCTGGGGGACAAGTGGAGGAGGCAAGAAAAAGGGTTCTGCAAAGGTGTTATGAGAAGTTATAATTATGATGTAGTTCAAATATAAGAGCAAAACATGATCAAAAATAATCTTGCTTTTATTGTCACTTTCTCGTGTTACAAATGTCAAAAGCTGAGTTGTCAGAAAAAAAATGAATGAAATAAAATTAAAATAAAACAATACAAATACATTTTTTAAAAAGCACAGAAAAAGAAGGAGAAAAACATAATCGAACGTCGCCCACTCTACATGGTTTTAATGGGAAAATATATTTACAATAACGCTGTTTTTGGACCAGTCGATTGGGCGAAGACGGTGAACAATGAGGAAGTGGTATTGGATATCACTGCATTATTTCTGACATCAAGAAGCTTTCAGTTTGTTGCAGTAGCAATTCCTGACAATTGCAATCCTTCTCCCTTCCCACATAAACACACGCAGACAGACACATACACGCACGCTCACACAAACACGTGCGCCTATACACGTACGCACACACACGCACGCAAGCACGCATGCACGCACGTACTAACAAACAATAAAATTAAACGCACACACACGCACACACGCACACATACACACACACGCACGCACGCACGCACGCATAAACACAAACACACAACACAAGCACACATACTAAGAATTTTATTATGAAAAAAAGTAGGTAGATGAAAGATAGAAAGAACAGAAAAACGTTTAGGTGAGTGGCGAAGGGGGATGGGGGTGACATAGCAAATATCAGATTAGCTAGTTTTCATTTGAAGCTACATTCTTTTGGGTTGGGGTAGGGAGGGGGTAGGGGGGGGGATTTAGAAGCGGTTTTTTTTTTTTTTTTGTGGAGTAGATCTAACGGCATCGACAGAAGAAAGAGAAGAAGAAGAAGAAGAAGAAGAAGAAGAAGAAGAAGAAGAAGAAGAAGAAGAAGAAGAAGAAGAAGAAGAAGAAGAAGAAGAAGAAGAAGAAGAAGAAGAAGAAGAAGAAGAAGAAGAAGAAGAAGAAAGAAACTTCAATGGAACCTGCGATAAAAGGACGCTCTTTGGCCAAACTTTCCATATATTAGTTGCAAGTGGCCTGTCATAACAGGCATATATTTCATTACATCACAAGTGAATCAGAACCGATTCTAGTTACATCAACATCTGATCAAAGAGTGTATTATCTGATCACATGTAATGGCAATAGACGGTCGTACATCCAAAGCTACCCCCCGCGGGTTAGGGGGAAGAATTTACCCGATGCTCCCCAGCATGTCGTAAGAGGCGTCTAACGGATTCTGTTTCTCCTTTTACCCTTGTTAAGTGTTTCTTGTATAGAATATAGTCCATTTTTGTAAAGATTTTAGTCAAGCAGTATGTAAGAAATGTTAAGTCCTTTGTACTGGAAACTTGCATTCTCCCAGTAAGTTAATATATTGTACTACGTTGCAAGCCCCTGGAGCAAATGTTTGATTAGTGCTTTTGTGAACAAGAAACAATTGACAAGTGGCTCTATCCCATCTCCCCCCCTTTCCCCGTCGCGATATAACCTTCGTGGTTGAAAACGACGTTAAACACCAAATAAAGAAAGAAAGAACATCCAAAGCTGTCCTTTCTTGGGAGACGTAATTTTATAATGGGCAGAATATACCTGCGCAGTTTCAGCGGCACAGACGACGCACTGCATATCATTTATGCCGCGATAGGGATTAGGGGCTCCGCTCACATTTATGTAACTTGAGCAGGACCGACGACGCACTGCAGCTTATCCCAGCCCGCTACACGTTGCATGAAAGAAAAACAGGCCAAGTACTCGTCATAATCCCTATCGCGGCATAAATAATAGGCCGTGCGTCGTCTGTGCCGCTGAAACTGCGCAGGTATATTCTGCCCTTTATGACGAGTGCTTGGCCTGTTTTCCTTTCATGCAACGTGCAGCGGGCTGGGATAAGCTGCAGTGTGTCGTCGGTCCTGCTCAAGTTACATAATGTGAGCGGAGCCCCTATATAAGAGGGGCCTATAGCAATTACCACTGTCATGAGAAAACGAAGTGGGAAAGACTGGGACCGGAGACATGAGATCGAACCTAAGCGTTGCAGTGTTGGCTTGCTCTTTCGCTGATTGCGTTTTCGGGAGTGCGAGAAAACGTTTTAGCGGCTCCTGGGCGACAGTTAGAGGGTGCATCACTTCGATTACAGATACTGTAGTTAGGGCGAGACCGGAGGAGGGACGGGCATGGGGAGGGAAGGATATGGGGGATGGGGGTGTATATAGAGAAGACTTTGGAAAGGTGGTGTCAAAATGATTGTGCAGAGTGACTGCAGTATTTAAAATTAATAATGTCAAATACAATCTTAACGTTGATGTTTGACGCGAGTGAAACTTCCACAAGACAAGACAAGACAAGACAAGACAAGACAAGACAAGACAAGACAAGAAAGAAAAGAAAAACTAAAGGCAAGAGAAGAGAGAACAACTTTATTGTTTATAATCATGCATTCATACAAATGGAAAACTATCTTCATAATCTTTATATCCCCATATCATAACTCTAGGTAAGCGGACATGGATAGCAATCCAAATATACGTAACACTTAAATCATCCGTAGGATGTACAAAACAGATTGTTTTACACTCTGCCAACAATCCCATTTAACACTTATATAAAATGTACATTGTATTTAAGACCAGGACCAAATCTCGCAAGCTTCGACCAAACATAGACTCACGCCAACGTCCATTGGCACACTTTTACTTTGATGACAACTTTTCATTGACATTTAGGCCCTACTTCGCGGTTTAAGTGCACGAGTTGAGTTTCAGCTGCTTTTCAGTGAAAGTAGACTCTCGATTTGAATTCAACAGTCTGAAGCATCAGTTTGTTTCTACTTATGTTCAAGTTCCTGGCAATATTACGATTTTGCCCCGTGTAAGGTTCAACCCCCGTGTAAGGTTCACCGTCATACTGAATGAATCTAAAAATGTCCACTCTCCTTTTAGTATGTGACGTCACTCCATGGGGTCAATTCTGGAGTATACAGTACTACCAAACTCCCCCCCTCTCTCTCTCTCTCTCTCTCTCTCTCTCTCTCTCTCTCTATCGCGCTCTCTCTTTCTCTCTGTTCCCGAAAAAAATCTCTCCCAACATCACACATTAAAGGGGTCAAGGGGTCAAGGGGTCAAGTGCAGTTTTCGAAGGAGATCTGGTACTCAACTAATCAAACGACTTCTACACACAAGTGCAAAAGACGAAGGACGGTCTAAACATATAATTCTCAGTCTTTCGATCTATTCCTCAGTAAATATATCTCTCGGCATCCCACATAGAGTTCACACTGCACAGGTACTTTCTACCTTTCAACTTCAGTCTATGAAGAACTATCCTCAAAAGTCAACCAAACAAGCGACTACACACAGTGCACACACAAGATGGATGACCTACATTAAGAGGGGCGAAAGGCACGTGGAATCCGTGCGAGACGGGGGTTCTTTGAAGAACAAGTGATAGCGTTTAGTGCTGACTGACACACGGCCCAACGCCTGCTGGCTGCTTGCGGCGACACTTGTAGGCCTCGCCGGCTACCTGGCATGGGGCCTCCGCAGTCTCTATGTTGAGCAGGTATCTCCTTTCCTCCTCCTACATCGCGGGGTGAGATATCTCTGTGGTTTTTGAGTCACTTGAGAAAAAGTGACTCTATGTAATCGGTCAGTGTTAGTCTGTCCGGCCGGCCGTCCGGCCGGCCGTCCGTAGACACCACCTTAACGTTGGACTTTTCTCGGAAACTATCAAAGCGATCGGGCTCATATTTTGTTTAGTCGTGACCTCCAATGACCTCTACACTTTAACGATGGTTTCGTTGACCTTTGACCTTTTTCAAGGTCACAGGTCAGCGTCAAAGGAAAAATTAGACATTTTATATCTTTGACAAAGTTCATCGGATGTGATTGAAACTTTGTAGGATTATTCTTTACATCAAAGTATTTACATCTGTAGCCTTTTACGAACGTTATCAGAAAAACAAGGGAGATAACTAGCCTTTTCTGTTCGGCAACACACAACTTAACGTTGGGCTTTTCTCGGAAACTATAAAAGTGACCGGGCTCAAATTTTATGTGAACGTGACTCATTGTGTTGTGAATAGCAATTTCTTCCTGTCCATCTGATGCCTCATATAATATTCAGAACTGCGAAAGTGACTCGATCGAGCGTTTGCTCTTCTTGTTTTAAAAAATGTTATAGGTGGGTGTTGTCGAGGATGAAAGTGTAGGGAGAGATTTATACCGGCACTTGCCTATGTTTGACCAAAGACCTGTCAGCGTTGCCCTGTCAGCGTAGCCTGGAGGATCTTTGGTTTGACTGTCTTCGTTTTGGAAGAGAAAAGGAGACAGAAATGTGTTTTTCTTTGGGCTAAACTTGTGACGCTGACACAGAATCACACCGATAGCATTTTCATGTAGGGGGGGGGGGGGAGGGGGGGGGGAGGGGAGGAGATTGAAGACTAGGAAAAGAAAGGAAATGTTCTGACTTGTGTCGTCAAGTGATGTTTTGTGTAAAAGGAAATGCACGCTGTGTGAAAATAAAACAGATTCAAAAGAAACTGGGTCTGGCATTAACCAGATGGGGCTGTAAATACAAATTACTGCCTTTATTTTAATTGTCCTTGTTACCCTGCTACGCGTGTTGCCATTACCATTTAGTAAACACTTTGTGTTTTGGGTTTTTTCTTCCCTGCTTTCTGCCTGTCAGTCTCTCTTGCGTTTATATTTGCTCACCTTTGTACTTGTACAATTTTTGTTTTAATTGTTGTACACAGTTTGAGCTTTGAACAGCTGTGCTAAAAACGGAAAAAACAAGAAATTCCTCTGATAGGAAAAACACCCCCGTTGGTCACAGGGAAATAACCATTCTCACTGCCACCAACTGAGAAGGTTATTTCCCTTTGACCAACGGGGGTGTCCGTCTATAAGTCGTTGTATAATTTTAATCCACCAATAACTCCCTAACCGTGTGTTTGACTGGTCCCAATTTTTGTAAGGACCGTCTCAGGAATGTATAGAACCTGTTCACCAAGTTTGGTGACGATCGGTCCGTTCATTCTTGAGATCTACTTGCGAACACAAACACACAAATACTGCCACAAACACACAAACACATCGAGTGAAACCTATACACACCCCTATACCGGGGGTGTAAAGAAGTTTTCTATGGAAGTAGATGCTTGATTGTGCAGCAAGAATTGTCCTCGCAATCTATAATCTCAATCGAAAGACGGAAGAGGAACTACATGAGGAAATAACACACGCAAAGTGTTCTCTGCATGCTTACAATATAAAGAATTACGCAAATGACGGAATTAAAGGTATACAAACAACACCCCAAATAGGACAAGGGCCAATGCTTAATTTGTATGCAAAATCAACCACCCACCCACAAACACCGGGCCATTTCCATCGAAACTACCGGACAACAGCAAAATAATTCAAGAAAATGATCGCAGGTACATCATTAACAGTGATGAAAACCACAACAGAATGAGCGTTCCAGCGAAATCAGCAAAATAATTCAAGAAAATGACTGCAAAATCAACCGTGCACACACAAACACCGGGCCATTTCCATCGAAAATACCGGACAACAGCAAAATAATTCAAAAGAAAATGATTGCAAAATCAACCACACACAAACAACGGGCCATTTCCATCGAAAATACTGGACAACAGCAAAATAATTCAAGAAAAATGATTGCAGGTACATCATTAAGGTGATGAGACCGCAACTGACTGCGCATTCCAGCTGCGCGGCAGTGTCATGACGTGCATATAACTCAAAGACTCAACACTCGGGGGAAGGGTAGTTTGTACCCGGCGTTGTGACCTGAAGTACCCGCTGCTGATTAACCTGCATAATTTATCACCCGGTACCGGCGAGCTGTCCTTGCAATGAATCATCTCTTTCTGTGACAGTGTCTGATGGATATGCAGCTCCGGAAATGTATGACCAATATTGCCTGCCATAAATACAGATGAAGGCTTCCTGATACGGAAGGATTGGTGTATGGTAGCTGGTATGTGCCAACAGTGCTGAAACAAGGTCGAACTTTGGCTCAAGCATCGTACAGTAAAGCCTGTGGTTTTGTGACTAATTTCAAGGACAAAATTGCCGATTTGAAGACATACTTCCTATCAGAGCTGAAGGTCCCATAATCTAAAATATTTTTAGAAGTCGTGCTTGCTAAAACTGACTGGCTACAAAGGCAAGACGTTCTCCATGACAGAATTTGACTACTGCTGGTTCCGAGTTCACTGCCCATGTTCGATAAAGGTCAACACCGACAGACTGCAGACTCGGCCAGCTTTAGACTTGCGATGAGTGATGGGCTGTTAACTGTATAGATCCCTGCATGCGCCATAATTTCCTGCTAAGATAATTCCGATAAGCGTTGAGCGATGCTTGCAAACGCCTTCGTCGGCCAAGCTCGCTGTTTAGGCCAACAAAAAAAAATTGTCTGTTTAGGGTAACCCGACCGACCCTGTGTTTTTGGCGCCGACCCTAAAACTTTTTTCTCAATTTCTACTTACCTCATTTTTCAAAAACCATATTTTTGCTATTTCAGAACGGAATATAGTCATGTTGCATATCAAATGAAAGGATTTTCAATGTCTGAGTTATTTAGACCATTTACGATGCTCTATAACAATTATTTCAATGAACACTTTCATTTGGATTCTAAAAAAAAAAAAAAAAAAAAAAAAAAAAAAGTTGCCGACCGACCGACCCTAATTTTTTGGGGCATGTTACCCTAAACAGAACATTTTTTTTTTTTTGCCTTATCAATATGTGCACGTCGAGCGTGCGGTGTTTATCAATATGCGCACGGTATGTGGCTATCGGAACTCGTGTGCGTGTGCACGTTATGGGTGCGGTGCATCTTACGACACCTGGCAGAAAGTGTTTTGTTTGTTCCTTCATATCTAGCATCCTGCACACCTGGGGAAAGCACAGCTTGAAAATGGTGCATTTTTGTGTTTGCTAGGAATGGAAAGATAAATTCATATCCTGTACCTTTCTTCAAAGTGAGATCCGGCATGAACAAACTGGCCGCAGCCATTTACTTTATCACTTGTACTTTAAGAGCGTTTTGCGGCAGAAATGGCAAGAAGAGATTAATTGGCGACTGCTGCCACTGATCTGAGGATGTTAAACCTCAATTCCATTCACTCCATGGACTATACTGCTAACTGTTTCCCTATCTCTTCTTAGAGTTGCTGATGTAAAAGTTATGAACCTGGACACAGTTTGTTTGTGTTTATTTATCTGAGACGATTCTTAAAGTTATATCAAATATCTTTTATCACTTATAATTGAGAGTTTGACTGTCACCAGTATTTCAGATTAAAGTAGGCACATTAAAGAAAAACCGACACTGGGAAGTAAAGTGAAAATCAATATTAGTTTCACTCACAGAGACGAACAAGCTTTTTAACGCCCGTTCTCTCGTTGTTTCTTTGCAGAACTAATTAAGGTTTCATATTTTTTTCTTCATACAATTGACAGAAAAACGTGGCAGACTTCATTGGTCTCAGTCGCACGCTCTTCTATTATTCACATTTACACACACTTTACGAACGCATTTCACAGCAGCGAAATTGACAAGAAAAACAACTGTTTTATTTCCCGGTTGCCTCAGAGCCTCTTGCATGTACATTACCTACTGGGGATGAAACCCAGCTTGAAGTGAACCTGCAAAAAGTTGTCCGGTATGCAATCGATCGGGCCTGGTGAATGTCAGTAAGTTTTGTTAGCATCTCAGTGAACCCTTCCACCCTTCCCCCCCCTCCCCCCTCCTCCATCAGTCGCTCTCCCTTTTTATTTAATCAACGTTTCAATCTTTCTGCCCTTTCCCCCATGTCTTGCACACAGGCACATGCTTAACTACCAAAAAACGTCGCCTATTTAGTATACAACAGAAAACACGCCCCCCCCCCCCCCCCGCCCCCCCCCCCCTCCTACATTATCTCTCTCCATCCTCAGTTTTCTACTTTTTCTCTCTTCGTTGTTACACGTTTTTCAACAATACAGTTTCTGCTGCAGAAGATACATTGTTATCAAACATAGCTCCTTGTGGATCATTTGAGGACAGAAATATGGCGACATTATTGCCTGGTATTATTTCATGTCAATGTTCATATAGTTACAGCATCACCCTTGTATCTATTGAGACATTTACCTAATGCTATGTCTTGTCTGAAGTATTGTGTCAGTGGGAGAAGCTAGCTATGCTAACCTAGGTTGGCATAACATATTTTCAGCGTAACATATTTTGTGTTCTGTTTGTAATTTTCCTGTTTAGTAATGAAAATGTTGCTGCATTAAAACCTTAGCTATAGAAAAAAAACATGTTCAAAACTCTCAAGCGTTTTAAGTTGCATGCACTGTCTTTGCGACAGCCTTTCTTAAAATAAAGCCATTCCTCTCCCTGGCGATTGTCAGTTTTCACGTCGAGCAAGCCCCCCTGTCACTGGGAGATTGTCAGTTTCATTATGTGAGGTTAGCCTTGAATTCTCATCCACCAGTCTCACCCCCCAACCCCCAACCCCAACCAACGCCAAAAAAAGAAAAAAAAGAGAAGAAGACACACAAAAAGCTAAACTACTCACAAAAAGTTAAGGATCACTTGCACACAAATTCATAACTTTCCAAATAAGAAAGCCAATGCCTTGGTATTTGGCAAACGTTTAATTCAATGCTTTAGTGATAACGATACAACATTTCCTTCAATTTCGAGCAATCGTTTGGTCTGTACATTTTATCAAAGTGTGTACGTATCGAAATTTAATTTCACAAAGTCGTTGAAATCACAAGACATGGCATTCAGATGCTCCCAAAAGTTCAGTAATGCGTGTAACCGCCCTGGCTGTTCTGGCACTCGACGCAGCGAGTCCTCATAGAGTTGACCAGGGTGGTGAAGATCCTCTGTGGAAGCGCCTGCCACTCAGCCTGCAGCATCTGGTAGAGGTGCTGGATATCCCTGGGAGGGGGGTGGTTGCTCCTCACTTTGCGATCCAACTCATCCCAGAGGTTCTCAATCGGGTTGAGATCGGGACTGCATGCTGGCCACTCCATTCTGTTGACTCCAGACTGCTGCAGGAAGTCGTTGACCACCCATGCCCTGTGGGGGCGAGCGTTGTCATCCTGGTAGACAGCCTGCGGTCCCATCTGCTGCAGTATAGGCACAGCCAGCGGTCGAAGGATCTCATCCCGGTATCGGAGGCCAGTCAGTTTACCCTGTACATGAAACAAGGGTGTTCTGTAGTGAAGGCTGAAGGCCCCCCAGACCATTACAGAACCTCCACCAAAGTCCACCTTTTCTTGGACAGTGGCGTCAATGTAGCGTTCCCCTTGGCGCCTCCAGACCCTCAGTCGGTCGTCGTTGTGGTTCAGGGTGAAGCGTGATTCATCACTGATCAGGACCTGGGACCATTGCTGACGTGTCCACCTCACGTGACGTCTGCAGAAGGCGCGGCGTGCTGCCCTATGGGCTGGAGTTAAGTGTGGCCGTACGTACAGCTGGGCGACGAGAACGGAGGTTAAACCCATGAAGGCGATTCCGTATGGTCTGCTGGCTGATGTTGGTGTTAGTAGCCATTCTCAGCTGCCTTCGAATAATGCTGGAAGGGGCTGTTTTTGTTTGCAAGGCTAGTCGTTCAATGAGACGATCTTCACGTGGAGTTGTCTTCTTTGGTCGCCCAGGTCTGCATCTTTCCTGGACCCTCCCAGTGGCTGTGAAACGTTGAATCAGTCTGACAATGACCGAGATGGACACGTGAAGTCGCCTGGCCACTTCTCGCTTGGGGACACCATCTTGGAACCATGCAACAGCTCGTCCCCTCTCAAACTCGTTCAATTTTCGTCGTGGAGGCATTGTCAGATAATGCCTAATACTGGTGGTATGTCTTCTCAAAAAGCCAAGCAAGTGACAGCATCTCACACATAAACAGCAGTGCTTGCACGTGCATAATGGTTTTTCCATGTTGCTTGTGCAATGTGTTCGGGCTGAACGGTCCAAAACAAGGTCCTTTTTCGCAAGTTTCCGCTCTTTCTTTTGCTACCAAGCTCAGTAGTAGAGAATCCCGTGCAATTTTCCCACTAATACAACATCGCCCACTTATAGCTGAACAAGAATTCATAACAATTTGGTTTGACTGAGAAAGAAATAACAGTAGCGAACTGATTTTATTGAGCACCTGTTTTCTCATAGTGATCCTTAACTTTTTGTGAGTAGTGTATATATACGTGTGTTTGACTGGAACAAAAAGCGGTGTTGACAAGCGATATAATAAAGCTTCAACTCACGTTAAGTGAGCAGACATTGATGTTCCTCGGAAGCTCGCCGACAATGCCAGGAAAAAGAAAATAGGGAAAAGAATTCACCCTGTGAGCCTTATCTGAACATCTACACGTTGCGTCGCTGTCTTCGCCTCTCAGCTTTCTCCTTCGTTTTCTGCCTCCGCTACCGGAAGCTCTGTTTGTGCGCGTGTGGTGGTGGTGGGGTCGGGTGTTTTTAGGTTCGCACTGGCACGCAGCCGGGGACCTGACGTTTGCCTAGTGCAGCCGTTCCTACGGCGTGTAATTGTCTATCGTAGAAACAACCTTATCTCTTTCTCTCATGCCTCGATTCCTCGTGCTATGCCATTTCTTAGGGACTCCAACCCGTTCCGTAAAAGATCTTCCCTCTCTCTCAATTCATTTCTCTTCTGGGAACCCTCTCTATCCGGCCCTTCTGCATGCGGCATTTTCCTGTCCTGATTTTTTGGTGTTGCCCCAAAGAAGATGATCTGCAGCCTTCGCTACTGCCATTGTCGCAACCTCCAGAGAAGCACGTGCCAGGGAATAGTGGCCGGTGCTCATTGACAAAATGAACCGACCTGCCGGGGATTCCTTTTCTGCTCTCTGTGTTTCTGTCTCGGTCTCTATTTCTGTCTCGCATCTTATCTCTGTATCTATATCTCCCTGTGTCTGTATGTCTGTCTGTCTATCGGTCGGTCTGTCAGTCTGTTTATGTCTGTGTCTGTGTCTTTCACTCTGTCTCTCTGTCTGTCCATCTATCTCTCTGTGTCTGTATGTCTGTCTGTCGGTCGGTCTCAGTGTCAGTCTAGTGTTTATGTCTGTGTCTGTGTCTTTCACTCTGTCTCTCATCTGTCCGTCTCTCTCTGTCTCTGTCCCTATCTCTCCACTCCTTCCCGAGTCTCTTTCTACTCAGTCCTCCTCTGCACCTCCGAGGCTCCTGTCTTCCTTCGTCCTCCTCTTCCTCATCCTCCTATTACCCTCTCTCAAACCCACGACAAAGGGACCACTTTCAAGATTATCCCATCATTTGTGAATCTTTATTTATGAATAGGAACGCCCATATAAGAACGTGATGCACGACATTCAACGGACATGCACAGCATGCATCAAACCCCACTGGCACACAGGTTTACACACACACACACACACGCACACACACACGCACGCGCACACACACGAACGAGAGAGAGAGAGAGGGAATGCCAGCGTCTGTAGGTTAGCCTTCTGGGAACTTTATTGCAAAGGATAGGCGTGCCTAACATACACAGTATCTCACAGACACACGGACACACAGAGACACGCTCGCACACGCACACATACACTCACACACACACACACACACACACACACACAAACACCTGTACACACGCTCACTCACCGCTTCATTCCCTTCACCTTAACTTAACACGCCAACACCCCCCCACCCCTTTCACCAACACGCACCCCCACCCCCCCCCCCCCCCCCCGCCCCAACTCCACCCCAGCCTTGTACATTACTGTTCTAGCACGTTTGGGGCGAACTTTTACGAGTCATTAGTTGCGATGAACAATTGCCAGTCATGCTTTGCATGCAGAACAGTTGTGCTTCAGTCTCCCTTTTTCTCTTGCCTTTGTTTTATGGCTCTGTCCCAGAGGAGTTTTTCGCTCTCTTTGTGTCGTGGATGCTTTTTGCACCCAAAATGGTTTGCGCAGTCATCCCCTCTGGCTTTGTCCCACACCTCATCCGTGTCAATTTCAATAAAATCTCAGACTGGCATCAAGAACGATAAACCAGCGTTGGAAAGATGTGTTGCCTGGATTATTGTTCTTGCTTCAATTCCCCTCTCCATTTGTCCCGCCCCTATATTTTTGGCTGTTTTTGTTTGTTTGTTTCTCTTCAGTTTGTTATATTGATTGGGTTTAGTGACCCGTTTGTGATATATTTTGTTTTTCTTTTTCTCTGTAATCTCTCGAGCAACCCACAAAGAGAAAGAAGCAATGATTTGTCTGTACCAACTGCATTATCAAACATTGTGGTACTGCTTTAGAAACGGTGTTGATTATCAAATAGATTAAAAACAACCCGATACCCGAATTCCCCCAATAATAGGACGATTAAGTATGCAAGGAAAGGAAAGGAACATGAAACATATAATTTTACTATGAGTCCGCTCTTTGTTTTTACCCTGTTTTTCACTTGACCATTTGAGACGACCAACTAGTTGCTAGACACGTTAAATTACTGCACAAAAGTTGAAAAATCTATCAAATACTGAAATCATCCATCTAGCTCGGATCGCAGATGCATTGTTGATAATTTTGAGTTTAGTTCCGCATAGATGCCGTTAGTAAGTGGAGGTCACAGCACTTGCTATGAGAGCGAGACATAGGCACCAAAGCTTTTAGTGAAAACCCAGACATATATCAATGTTTCCCCTTTTCACTCCTTTTTTTACTGGAGATACGAATATATGGATCAATGATTACATTTCGCAAGCTTTTTTGCTCTGTAACTAGGTTAGATTCTTGAGAAAGCTCTCGCGTGCACTGCCACTGGTAGGAGGTCTCAAGCTTCTATTTCTCACAAGAGCGAGAGGGGAGCAAAATGAGGTTCCACCTTTCGCTCACAAGGCCAAGCAATGTCTGAGAAGCCCAACTCTTCTCTCGCTCAGAAGGACAACAGAAAACAGAAAAAAAGAAAAGAAAAAAGACTGTACCTATCTCATATTGCTGACAAACGATTGAATGACTGAAACTGAGAAGTAACGGCCTAAGTTGCTTGAATAGCCAATGAGGGATACTAATGGCTTTGAAGAAATTACTTAATAAAAAAAACAATCCAACTTTGCACAGGAAGCAATCAGGATAATTATGTTTATTTGTGGTATGCGTCCAAGAAGAGGGATAGTCTTATCCCATTAAAATCCTGGGCAGATCTGGGATAGTGCAAGCAAAGAAGGTAGAAGCAGAGTCGGATTAGAGATTAAAGAGATTAGAGATTAATCTCTGCTTCTACCCTCTTTGGCGCAAGCAAGAATACGTTCACGGGAAGGACTGTCTCTTTAACTACAGAGTGATATATTGACATATTGACCTCCCCATCAGTTCATATGGCCAATAATAACTGAATGATGACTAAATTTGATTTGAAATCTTTCGTTCAAAAGGTCGGTATAACTGGTTTTGTCCCTCGCTCTAAAAGCCAGAAGAAAACAGGAAACTAAATTAGTTCCGTCCCAAACTCGAGGCGCAGAAAGGACGAGAAACAATGAAGCGCTTCCTGAGAAAAGTGAAAAGTGCGATTAAGGTGGGGTTTCTTTTTCTTTTTTTTCTTTCTTTTTTTCTTTGGCAGGGGAGGGGGGTGTGATCACCACTCTCTGAGTGATCTAAGCTGCTAGTTGTGAAGAGAGAGAGAGAGAGAGAGAGAGAGAGAGAGAGAGAGAGAGAGAGAGAGAGAGAGAGAGAGAGTATAGACAGGGGAGTGCGAGGAAGAAATTGCTTGTCTCTCAGGGCAGAGAGACTGACGTCGCAGGCTTTTATTGAAATGAAACAGAATAGGCCGCAGAACGTCGCCGCCATATTGGATTAAGTCGGACAGGCGCTTTCTTCAATTTGTCAGGCGATGTACTCGGTTAGGCAATTGCGATGCATGATTTAATGCCGCCCCGTTTTATTGGGAGCATGGTGAATTTTGCACGTGCAGCGTGAGTGAAGTAACGGATCACAACGGACCAGGATCAAACGAGAATTGAAAGCCGCGCGCCCTTTTGCTGTTTTTACGCTCGGCTGCGTTGGAGTCCAAAGGTGAAATCCCACAGAGCGAAGAATGAAAATTGGATAAGATTTTACGACCCGTGTTTTTCTGAGTGTGGTAAATGTGCAGCGTGCTTTGTTTTCTCGCTAAAATAATTGTGTGTCGAGGACTTTTTGTTTTGTTTTCGCTGTAGAGTATGTTGAGGACATGTGTGTGTGTGTGTGTGTGTGTGTGTGTGTGTGTGTGTCTTTTTTTCCGTGTCAGTGTCTTTCTTGGCTGCGTGTCTCTTTGTATGTGAATGGCCACTTCAATATCATACAAAATATCGAAAAATGACGTAAAAGGCCAATAACAATTCCAGTAATCACTGAAATCCGACCATCTTGCCAGAAACCTAATGCTACCTTTTTCCAGTCATATTTTTCCATTCACCATAATGATGGAATTGACTTTGCAGACGGAACAGGAAAACTGTCAAAAAAAATGTCCCATTCTCGTTCGATTGAATAAAAGCTTCACTAAGTCCAGATTACATCATGTTTTTTCTACGTCGCAGTTATGTCGCCCATTCGGCTTTTACGCTGAACAAAACCACATTACGTCAAGATTACATCACCGTTTCTCCATCGCAAATGTCGCCGGCGGTTTTAAACAGAACAACAAATACCAATTTACGCCAGCAGAGCAACCTTTACGAGTATTCAGTGCGCTTCCCACGTTTTCAGATTCTCATCTTCTGTGTAAAAGCCAGGACACATCACCATTTTGTGTTTCAGCAAACCGGAGAGCTCGTGTTAACAACACGTAAGAGTTATCTCCCGTGCCTCTAATACCGGCAGCGTTATCTCCTTGTATACGGTTAGCCGATAAGCGCTGTCTCGACAGCTCTGATTGGCTAAGGGTAAGGTGTTTGTTGGATCCACCCATCAATCGGAATTTATTTAGTAAACAGGCATCCGATTCGTCTTGCTAAAACTACAGTGAACAAGATATTTGGTAACGATGGAAAGCTAGGTGTCGTTAGAAGGCAAAGTGTATATACTTGATTGACTCAGTATATACTAACACAGGTGTGTTCGGCTAAACATGATCTGGGTCAGGTTGTAATAATCATATACAGAGATTTTTCGTTTTAATGTATACAACTTCGAACTTAAAATTAACTTTGTTGCCCGTATACTTATTTGACATCTGAAAATGCCTCCACATTTAACCAGATTATCTTCTGTGGTTGGTGATTTTTTTTTAGATTGTTAACTGGTATGTGTTAGTTTTGTTGTCTTATTTTTGACAGTGTGTGTTTACACCGAATAAGATTTAATGTTAATGGCTTTGGTCCCAAACACCTGAACCGGATATGACTTTGCTGATGTACTGTGTTTTAAAATGGACTGAACAAAAACAGAAACAATGTTGGTGTTACTAAACACATAGTTGTTACAGCAAGAGGCAAAAACGGACAAAGAGACTCTCTCTCTCTCTCTCTCTCTCTCTCTCTCTCTCTCTCTCTCTCTCTCTCTCTCTCTCTCTCTCTCTCTCTCTCGCTCAATTCACACACAAACTCCACCCAGACAGATATACACCCACACCTTTACATATCATTGGAACTGCAAACGCACGAAGGTCTAACACAGCATAAGATACGCACTGGATAAGTTTAGTCCAAGATATGATCGTCTGCTTCCCTTCCCATAGACATGGACGTGAAAGAAGTCATGCGGTTACATCTAATGCCCGTATCGCAGCACACACGATAACTTCATTGATGCTTAATGATATTCGGCGTCTCCCCTTCTCACGCAACTTTGCTTAAAAGCTAGGCTTAAAGGTACGGTACCCCTCGTGTAAACCGGCGTTCATGCGCACCACCACATATGTTTTACGTGAGACTAGATTATCCCACCGTTTGGACACTTCCAAACATCGTTAAAATGGAAGAACAGTGTCTCAAATTCAGGGAAGGTGTTGCAAGGTATCAAACGTTGTAGACGGACAGAACCATGTCAGTTTGTTGAAAATGCCGCATCAACAAACATGCATAGAGAGAGAGAGAGAGAGAGAGAGAGAGAGAGAGAGAGAGAGAGAGAGAGAGAGAGAGAGAGAGAGAGAGAGGGGGGAGAGGGAGAGAGAGATGGGGGAGATGGAGAGAGAGAGAGGGAGAGAGAGAGAGAGAGGGGGGGAGGGAGAGAGAGAGAGAGAGAGAGAGAGAAGAGAGAGAGAGAGGGGGGGGGAGAGGGAGAGAGAGAGAGAGGGAGAGAGAGAGAGGGTGGGGGGGGGGGAGAGGGAGAGGGAGAGAGAGAGAGAGAGAGAGAGAGAGAGAGGGAGAGGGAGAAAACATCGTAGTGAAAAGCGATAGTTTTAACTTTGAAATTCGGACCATTTTGTACACTTTATTTTATGTTCAAGGGACATAACTACATGGCGGACTGTTGATACAGAGGATTAATTTCGGATGCTGTTATCACACTAAAAATGCCTGGACAACCGACCCGTTGCGGTGACCACGTGTATGCGGGAAGGAGGGTACCTTTAAGATGAATGAAAAATTACACATTTTGAGTCATACTTGAGAAATGCGTGGGCGGAAATTGTACGAGAACTTTGAACGAAAGATAAGAAAAAGTGGATTATGCAATGTGTCAAACTACAGGCTTTGCCTTCTATTTATCATTTTTATCAGATTTTTGGGGTACCTTTAAGATGAATGAAAAATTACACATTTTGAGTCATACTGACTTGAGAAATGCGTGGGCGGAAATTGTACGAGGACTTTGATGGAAAGATAGGAAAAAGTGGATTATGCAATGTGTAAAACTACAGTCTTTGCCTGCTTTTTATCATTTTTATTTGATCTGTGTGTGTTGTTCTTCTACTTTTCTGGTAGTGTGGTATTTGTCGAATCGAGGTCTATTGCATTGTCTTTGCCCCTGTGTGTGTGTGTGTGTGTGTGTGTGTGTGTGTGTGTGTGTGTGTGTGTGTCGGTGTGTGTGTGTGTGTGTGTTTGTGTGTGTGTGTGTGTTTGTGTGTGTGTTTGTGTGTGTGTGTTTGTGTTTGTGTGCGAGTGTGTGTGTGTATGTGTGTGTGTGTGTGTGTGTGTGTGTGTGTGTGTGTGTGTGTGTGTGTGTGCACATGTGTGTAACAAACTTACACTCAAACTGAGACGCAAACAAATAGACCCCCTCCCTTCCCTTCATTCACACACACACACACACACACACACACAGACACACACACACACACACACACACACACACACACACTTGCACGCCTCCCACCTCACCTTCACAAAACGCCCCACCACCATCCCCAAACCACCTTCTGTGACGACATCAAAACAAAACCAGAGCAGTGCAAGCAGACACACATTCTCGCGAGCTGAACGTGCAATACAGTGTCTCCGTCACCACAACGCAATACACCAGGGCAAAAAGCGGAACACCCAGCTGGGCTTAGCTCATTAAGATACACCCGTGATATGCAAAAAGCCCTTGGAGATATAGTCTAGGAAATGTAAGTAGCTCGCAACATCTGTAGACATTGAGGTCGTAAACTCTCTTTCCCGATGCAGCTCGTCGGTTAGGTGCGTACAGATAGATTAAGTTATTTTCCTTCATAACTTTTTTTCTCGCCCTTCGCGGGAGATAAATTACTTCCGCCTGTATACGCATGTCACATTTTGTTCTCCTCTTTCCTGCCTTACTCTGCCGTGACGGAGGTATTTGTAAGCATTTTGTTTTTTTTACGGTATTCACTTTTGAAGTTTATGAGTTTGAAATATGAAACGCACATTGAAGTTACAAAGTTCCACGCAAGGTGTGTGTTGCATATCGACCCACTTGGCCGGTTGGCATGAGAAAGCACAGGATTGCATTGAACCTGCAAAATGTCGGCTAAACTGGAGCAAAAAGTTATGTCTGTTGCAACTAAAAGACACAAACAAACAGACAGACAGAAAGACAGACATACAGGCACAGACGCACGCATAGACATGCATGCATTTAGACATATTACTGACATAGCACAGACATTATACAAATAGACAGACAGACAGACAGACAAACAGACGGACGGACGGACGGACGGACACTGAGACAGCTAGCTAGCCAGACAGACAGAAAGACAGACAGAAAGACAGACAAGACAGCTACACAGAGACAAAGTAACTATTCTTGCCATACAAGGAACTTTATACATGTAGTTTTAACCAGAAATACTTGTAATCGTAATAAGCAAAGACTGCGTGGTGTAAATGACAGTAGGCAGTAGTATAGGTGTTGGTGCCAACACCTGTGTGTCTGATTTTTGTGTTTGTTCACTTGCAGAGTTTTCCCACACAACGTGACAATGGTACACATAACCGGCCTTGATTCTATGTTTATTCTGCGGTTGGGAACCTTAATACACTTTTGTGCGACATCAACGGGCGTTAAAGTTCCAGGGTTTTATTTCATGCGTCAGGGGGTTTAAACTAGAACGGCAAAAAAAGCTCAATTTTTGAAGCCTTTTTAACTTCTGTTATATTAATTACAATAAAGAGACCAAAAAGCAATGTACTCACGTTAAAATGACGAACACGGAACGAATAATATTAATTACAGTCTAAATCCAGCAGCTAAAGTGTAGCATGTATCGTAATTCCAGATGCTCTTTTCACAAAGACTGCATAAAAACAACGAGTGTTGTAATGCTCTGGACAGCAATTTCAGTGTCAATGACAGAGGGACCACTGGCAATGCAAAAAGGTTTATTGTCTGGAATCACAACAGAGTTGCAGCAGAGACCGTTCACCAACAACTTTGTGAAACGACGGCGATCAAAACTAGAGCGTGGAACCGTTTGGCAAGCAGTTGATCGTTTCAATGGTTGTAAAAATGGCCATCAAAGTGGCGCAGTTTTCTCCAGCGCCATCACGAGCGGCCATTACTATTCCGGGCCGGGTGGAGTCGCTTTTGCGTTATTTTGTGTGTTTGCTTTGTTTTTGTGTGTGCTTTGTTTTGTTTGATGTTGTTTTTAATTTGCCGGTTGTTACAAGAATTTAGGGTTATGGAGTTTTTCGATTTTCAACTTTTTGTTTGTTTTTGATTCCGTCGGGGAAATTGTGCATTTGTGCATTTTGCATTCGTGTGTCGTTGTGCATTTCGTTTTCCTGCCAGCCACTATCCCTTTTTTCTTTTTGTTTTTTTTGTTTTCATTCCAGGAAGAGCATTAAGCGTCTTGTTTATTCACAGTCAGGAAGATTGCTTTCGTTTTTACTTGCTTTCATAACAAGGCGATGTTTTATCAGTATTGTCCATCGTTTCATGATCTTCAGAGGACCGAACAGTTGCCTTTGTTTTCCATTCAGCTGCGACGAGGAGAGATAAGATGAGGGAAGGGATAGGGATAGTGTCCCACGTTGGAATCAGAGAGAGATAGGGGATACGCCGGGTGGAAAAGAATGGTATAAAGCAAGCGGAAAAATATTGCTCTATGTGTCAATTGTGGAAGAGAGAAGGCCGATCGCGAGTGTTGAGCTTATACCGAGAGGTTCTAAGTTATAGTGATGTGTTTCTAATAAGTTAGACGTACGCTATGAATACGTTGTGCATAAGTCCAATTTAGAATGTTGATGCTTTGTTTGGGTTCGCTTTTCACCTTTCTTGTTTTTTCTTTTTCTTTTTCACTGCAGCATGACTGTCAGCTATTACATACGATAAACTTAATCCCCCGCTTTTGTGTAAAGAGAGCGAGAGATGCGCAGATTGTGTTGCTACTAAACAAGTGTCCGTCTTGACGGTGCGTGGCGCATGCGCGGCGCCCTTATCACACCAGGCCGGTGCCAAGCAGACGGGAGCCGCTAGAGTTATCGGCCTTTTCTGTGACACTTCCTAAGACAAGCAAACATCTACTTCACCTTCCTTCTTCCTTCTCCTCTTCCTCCTCCTCCTCCTCCTCTTCCCGTATCTTCCTCCTTTTCGGGATTCCCTACATGCACTTCTGATTTCATTAGTTTTTTGCGTGCAGCTGTCTCTTTCTGACCCCCCCCCCCCCCCCCCCGCAATCCCCATTTTCATGACTTTCGTACCAGCGTTTAGGACAGATCCACTCCCCTGAGTATGAGTGAAGCCTTAGGTAGCTTGTTGATCTGCATTCAGGAAACACCAACAGCTTATGTGTATATAAGAATGAAGTAATTAGTTGATTGGTTGATTGATTGATTAATCACTTTACTACGATTCGAGACTGAAGACTGATGACTCGAGAATTTATCTGAACTTGTTGACAACATTCCTTTCCTTGTACGTTCGGATCAATATTCTCCGTGGATTCCTTCTTTCCCTTCCGATTGCAATAAAAATGAGATTTGTATGTGTTGTCATTGTTTTTATTTATTTTTATTTTACGAGGATTTATATCGCGCACGTATCTCACCACACAAGGCGACTCAAGGCGCATGTTACCTATTAATGCCGTGTGAGATGGAATGTTTTACACAATATATCACGCATTCACATCGGCCAGTAGATCGACTGCCTTTAGGCGCTGCATCCACCTTTCACGGCCTATTATTCCAGGAAAGACCCTTTTGTCAATCGTGGGATCTTTAACGTGCACACCCCAATGTAGTGTACACGAAGGGACCTCGGTTTTTCGTCTCATCCGAAAGACTAGCACTTGAACCCACCACCTAGGTTAGGAAAGGGGGGAGAAAATAGCGGCCTGACCCAGGGTCGAACACGCAACCTCTCGATTCCGAGCGCAAGTGCGTTACCACTCGGCCACCCAGTCCTTACCTTGTTGTGACTCTTGAACTGACAAAAACTGCCGTCTTTAATAGTCAGATGAAAGCTGTTCAGTAAACTCTTTTACTTTCAGATTTCAGGGTGTTGATTCCATGTTGGGACCTCTCAGGGCATAGAGAAAAAGAGTTATAAATTAAAACACAAACAGAATTCTAGGCAGACAATCAAGATCACATCATAATTAATGTATCTCACGAACAAACAGCAGAAATGAAAAGCATCATTGAATGTCCAGTCAAGAATAAAATATCCCTGCATCTCGTTTGTCCTTCGATTTCCAGTACTAGTTGAAAACATCATTTTAATCCTTGTGAAGGTACGAACATTCCTCTCCCTGCATTCAACAACGTGTTTGAACTGTTTGCACTGAATCACACAGTTCGTATTTCAGCCAGATCTTGTGCTAAGGGCATGACATAAATTCGGCCTTTTATTGACCTTTTGTGGTTGAAGGGGTAGACATGTTCTGGAGACATTAATCTTTTTCTGACAGAGCGAAGAAGAACCATAGACAGTGACGAAGCGATCGTCTGCAGAAAGAACTTGGAAAAAAAATATTCCAGACGAAAAATCGTAATTTTTGGGTGAGTGTAGTCATTTGAAAAACGCGTTCGCGCTTGGTCTGAACCGATCTTTAATAATTTTATATCCGACGGAAGTTGGTTGTACTTCTAGTCACCCGCAACACTTACACACGTCGCTTGGTTTTTAAACTGAGGTTAGCAGAACCTCTTCCCTTTTTAATGAGGGGTGGGGAAGGATCTTGAAGAGGAGTTGGGGGAGGGATGGAGGGAGAAGAGGGACCTGTTTTTCTTTTTGTGGCCAGGCCAGTTCGTGCATGCAAGCACCACCGAAAAGCGTTCAATCAATTGCTGACCAAATTGTGTGCGCACACACGTAGGCTTGCAGACCTTAAAAACTAGCTAGCAATGTCATGTGAGTTTACACAACCTCAATACTGTTGTTGTTGTTTTTCTAACCATTTTATGTGTGTGTGTGTGTGTGTGTGTGTGTGTGTGTGTGTGT
>NW_027126727.1:5000-17500 GCF_037325665.1 Littorina saxatilis | reverse complement strand
GTGAGACATGAAGCCTGTGCTGCGACTTCTGTCTTGTGTGTGGCGCACGTTATATGTCAAAGCAGCACCGCCCTGATATGGCCCTTCGTGGTCAGCTGGGCGTTAAGCAAACAAACAAACAAATATCGTAGGACAGAGAGGGGGAGAGTGCGAGAGAAGTGTGTAACGGGCGAAGCAAACGCAAACGCTTTCATAATCTGTTCACATCCATCGCAACTTTTCTGAAAAGAATTAAAACCTAGCTATATTCTACCTAATCTGGGACATCCCACGGGCCCTTGTAGACTTTAGGATGAAGATGCTGACAGTCTTTATCTCCCTTTGAAACGAAACATCAGGACCGCTGAAAAGGCAGAGATCTCGAGAAGAGTTGTCTGCGCTGATGCATGAATGTATTCCTACGCGCAAGCATCCGTGTGGATGGACTACGCACGGTCTCACTTGTATTGGAAACATCGGTCCGCGAAAACCTGCGACTTCTCACTCTGTCCGTATCGTCTCAAAGACACTTACGAGCGAGCCCTGATAATGATAATCTTTGCGGCTAGAAAATGGAGTAAAAGTCAGTGCAAAATTTGGCGTGATCTTTGCACTTGCTTGTGAGAAATTCGCGAGTTCTGTGACTGACTTTCTCCTGTTTGGTTCTTGTGTGTGTGTGTGAGTGTGTGTGTGTGTGTGTGTGTGTGTGTGAGTGTGTGTGTGTGTGTATGTGGAGGGAGGGTTAAGGGGCATGGGAGGTGTGGGGGGGGGAGCAGGATGTGCGTGTGTGTGTGTATGACAGTGTGTGTGTGTGTGTATGACAGTGTGTGTGTGGATGGGGGCATGGGAGGTGTGGCGGGGGGGGGGGGGAGGATGTGTGTGTGTGTGTCTGTGTGTGTGTGTCTGTGTGTGTGTGCGAGACAGAGACAGAGAGACCATCAGAGAGGTACATGTAGCACAGACAGACAGAAACAGAGAGGTATTTTTCAAACCAAAAGAAAGAACAAGTCGCGTAAGGCGAAAATACAACATTTAGTCAAGCTCAGTCGAACTCACAGAATGAAACTGAACGCAAAGCATTTTTTCCGCAAGACCGTACACTCGTAGCATCGTCTGTCCACCGCTCGTGGCAAAGGCAGTGAAATTAACAATACAGAAAAGCGCGGTAGCGGTTGCGCTGAGGAGGATAGCCCGCTTTTCTATATCTCTATTATTTTTAACTCTCTGAACGTGTTTTTAATCCAAACATATCATATCTATATGTTTTTGGAATCAGGAACGGACAAGGAATAAGATGAAATTGTTTTTAAATCGATTTCGGAAATTTAATTTTAATCATAATTTTTATATTTTTAATTTTCAGAGCTTGTTTTTAATCCAAATATAACATAATTATATGTTTTTGGAATCAGAAAATGATGAAGAATACGATAAACGTAATTTTGGATCGTTTTATAAAAAAATAATTTTAATTACAATTTTCAGATTTTTAATGACCAAAGTCATTAATTAATTTTTAAGCCTCCAAGCTGAAATGCAATACCAAAGTCCGGCCTTCGTCGAAGATTGCTTGGCCAAAATATCAATCAATTTGATTGAAAAATGAGGGTGTGACAGTGCCGCCTCAACTTTTACAAAATGCCGGATATGACGTCATCAAAGACATTTATCGAAAAAATGAAAAACATATCTGGGGATATCATACCCAGTCGTCGCGATATAACCTTCGTGGTTGAAAACGACGTTAAACACCAAATAAAGAAAGAAAGATATCTGGGGATACCCATAAACTCTCATGAAAAATTTCATACAGATCGGTCCAGTAGTTTACTCTGAATCGCTCTACACACACACACAGACACACACACATACACCACGACCCTCGTCTCGATTCCCCCCTTTATTTAGTCAAAACTTGACTAAATGTAAAAAGGAGAAAGAACAGATTGAAAACATCCACAGAAGCATTAATAGAGATCCAACAAAAGAGGAAAACCCCAAAATTAGGGTTTTCTATCATCTATCTATTTTCTCCTGTTCCTTCTTTACTCATTCGCCCTAGCGGCACCTGTACTCAATCCGGCCCTAGCTTTCAGTGTTTTTAGTGCGCGACATGAAATCGTAACAAAGCGCTTATCTATATATATATATATATATATATATATATATATATATATATATATCTATATATATATATATATATATATATATATATATATATATATGTCGTGCCGAATTCACGTAATTGCCGATTCCGCGTAATGGGCAACATTTTTGCCCATTTCGCGTAATCGGCAAAACGCTGCCCAATACGTGAAATCGGCAGCGTTTTGCCGAAATCGCGTAAACGCCTCTAAAACTTGCCTATTTCGCGAATTCGGCAGCCGATTACGCGGAATCGGCAGCCGATTACGCGTAATAGGCAAGTTGCCCATTACGCGAAATCGGCAATAGCAAGTTAAGTGTGTGTGTGTGTGCGTGTGTGTGTGTGTGTGTGTGTGTGTGTGTGTGTGTGTGTGTCTCTCTCTCTCTCTCTCTCTCTCTCTCTCTCTCTCTCTCTCTCTCTCTCTCTCTCTCTCTCTCTCTCTCTCAATTCACGAAAAAAAAAATTTCTCTCAACTTTTTACGTGCTTAAGCTTGTTCGAAACGTGTGTTCATTTTGCATTGACAATCAAGTTTGTTTGTGTGACGTGTCTGTTAATGTGTCATTTTGTGTTGATCTCTCTTTCTCTCTCTCTCTCTCTCTCACACACACACACACATACACACACACACACACACACACACACACACACACACACACACACACACACACACACACACACATACACATACACACACACACACACACACACACACACACAAATGTGTGAGTGTTCGCGTTCGTAAACGCAACAAGAAACTCCCCGGTACATCGTCACCCAAAATGAGCTATTCGACGTCCTGCTTGAGGCACATGTCAACACTGGGCACGGAGGCGAGAAAAAAAACAAAACAATTCTCCAAAATAAGTACGCGAACATTTCCGGTAAAATGATTAACTGTTTTGTGTCGGCCTGTGAAACCTGCCAACGAAAAAAGGCAAATCCAAGCAAAGGCCTGGTTGTGAAACCTGTCAGGTCAAAGTCTTTCTGCGACAGAGGCCAGGTGGACCTTATCAACATGGAGTCATCCCCTGACGGCGGCTTCGTGCACGTTCTTAATTACCAGGACCATTTCACAAAATTCCTGGTCCTACGACCGCTGAAAAGCAAAAGAGCGGCAGAAGTTGCATACAACTTAATTGACATGTTCACAATGATTGGCGCTCCGTGTATCCTCCAAAGCGACAATGGTCGAGAATTTGTTGCTTCAGTGGTTGACGAACTCTAAAACATGTGGCAAAACCTTCGCATTGTACATGGGCGGGCTCGACATCCCCAGAGCCAGGGTTCAGTAGAGCGATCGAACGCAGATGTGAAGCAAATGCTGTTAGCGTGGACCATTGACAACGGCACCAGTAACTGGTCTGAAGGGGTCCGCTTTGTCCAGCTACAAAAGAATTCATCCCCACACAGAAATTTGCAGAACAAAACTCCATACGAGGTGTTGTTTGGGGAAAAACCGAGATTGGGTCTGCAGAAGACCTTTCTGCCTAAAGAAGTTGCAGACGTGCTGACGACAGAGGAAGAGCTGGAATCTGCCATACGAGAGATGACAGGGGCCGAGGAAGTTGATGACGAGGCCATGGCCGTACCAGAGATGACAGGGCCAGAGGGAGTTACAGACGAAGCCATGGCCATACCAGAGTTGACAGGGGCGGCAGAACTCGTTGCTCAAGACGTTATGGCAGTAGACAAAGAAGATGTGGCTGCCAGTGCAGATTTAGAGACTGGAGATGAGGAATCAGCACAATCCGATTGTTCCCAGGCAGATCCCAGATCTCAAGAAGAAGAGAATGACAATACATCTGATGACCCCACAAATGCTGAACACATGAAGAAGATAAGGGCGTGCCGAGCGGAGGCTTCACTTGGCCAAGAAAAAAGTAGCGGTCATGTGCTGTCTTCAAGCAATGCCAAACAACCCTCCCTAAACGTCGGGGACTGTGTCCTACTTCCAGTGTCTGAGTTTGACAGGGGTCGACTCGACGCCAGAAATATCCCTGGAGTCGTGTCTAAAATCACAGAACACGGCGCGTATAGGATCGCTACAAAGCACGGCGTCGTCAATACTGCTTATTCCAGAAACCAGTTACAGAAGGCAGATTGTCAAATCCTAAAGCTTCAAGATACAAACCCAGCCGTTTCTTCTTTTAGAAAAATCGCTACAAAGCATTCCGCCCATGGTGGTCAGGGGTATGCAAAATGCGCCTGTCAGACATCCTGCAGCTCCAAGAGATGCGCTTGTAGAAAAAGCTGCACTCTCTGCCACAGTCACTGCCACCCGAAAAACAGCAAATGTAAAAACAAATAAAAATTACTACCAAACTGCATGTCAGCCAAACTATAACCTGTGTTTGTGGTACTGAAAGATGAAAATAGCAGCTTAACTTGTATTGTTGAGGAGCGTTCTTTTTCACAATTATGCGTAATTCTTCATGTTCATCTATTTGTTCATCTTTTCCTATTATCGTTCTTTTGTTTCGAAAATAAATGTTTGCCTCGTTTGCATCACTAGTATACTGTGTGTGTGTGTGTGTGTGTGTGTGTGTGTGTGTGTGTGTGTGTGTGTGTGTGTGTGTGTGTGTGTGTGTGTGTGTGTGTGTGTGTGTGTGTGTGTGTGTGTGTGTGTGTGTTTGTGAGTGTGTGCGTACGTGCTAAAAAGTATATTATCACATTCATGGTCAGTATCGACGACAACACATACACACACACATACACACACACACACACACACACACACACACACACACACACACACGCATACACACACACACACAAACAAACATACGCACTAAACTCACTATTGCCGATTTCGCGTAAGGGGCAACTTGCCTATTACGCGTAATCGGCTGCCGATTCCGCGTAATCGGCTACTGAATTCGCGAAATAGGCAAGTTTTAGAGGCGTTTACGCGATTTCGGCAAAACGCTGCCGATTTCACGTATTGGGCAGCGTTTTGCCGATTACGCGAAATGGGCAAAAATGTTGCCCATTACGCGGAATCGGCAATTACGCGAATTCGGCACGACATATATATATATATATATATACGACTTGTGTCTGTGTGTCTGTGTGTGTGTGTGTGTGTGTTCGCGATGCACGGCCAAAGTTCTCGATGGATCTGCTTCAAATTTGGTGGGCATATTCAGGTAGACCCCGGACACAACCTGGTCGATGAGAATTTTCAACACGTGCTCTCAGCGCTGCGCGCTGAACCGATTTTGGTTTTTCTGTTCATCTTCCCAGATCCATTCCCACTAACTCTTCCTTATCTTCTCCAGTGTTTTGCGTTTATCTCCCTTTCTTCGTGTGGCGTCAATCCATATTCCCGTTACTATTTTTAGAAGGTCACTGTTCCCGTTACTATTTTTAGAAGTTTTCCTTCGTGTGGCGTCAATCGCGTACGGTGCGCCACTCACGATCTACTTCTTCCCGGCGAAAATGTTCAATACGTGCTCTCAGCGCGCAGCGCTGAACCGATTTTGGTTTTTCTGTACATCCATTCCCAGTAACTCTTCCTTATCTTCTCCAGTGTTTTGCGCGTTTATCTCCCTTCCTTCGTACGGTGCGCCGGCAAAGCCGGCGGGCGGTATTCGGCTCTACTTCTTCCCGGCGAAGCCGTACCCGGCGAAGCGGGTGTTCATCTAGTGCATAATAAATAGAGAATACTACATGGCTTGCTGTGTCGTACCAGATTTACACGAGTTGTTTTTTTTAAATATTGAACTGCGAGCGAAAGCGAGCTGTGCACTATTTGAAAAAGCAACGAGTGTAAATCTGCTACGACACAGCAAGCCATGTAGTATTCTGTTTATCCTACATACTGTACTTACGTGTATTTTACTGAAAATGTTCTGCAGTCGAGGCAGCTAAAATGAAGACGCTTGTTTTGGAACCTCGATCTCTTCTAAAGCATCGTGCAATCTATTACGTCAAATAAAAAAACCGTCACTCTAAAAGTGTGGCGTGACGTGTTAGTTCTAAAAATTCATCGAGGGTAATTAGCGAGCGCAATTTTTTTCTTTCTATAATGACGTTTGTCTCGGTGACTTTGGTATCATAAGCAGTGGAAAAACAGGTCCCTGCCAGACTTGCTTGACATGACCTCATTTACATAATATACACACGTGTGGTTTGAACGATTATTATCTCACGAGTGTCTCTCTCACGTACGTAGGATAAACAAGCTTTTTCCATTTTTGACAGCTTTGAAGAGGATGACAAATCTATCCTCCAGATCACTCAGTCTTTATCTGCTTTGATCTTCTTCTTCAGCGTTCGACGATGGCTGTGTCTAGATTCTTTGGTCCGTGATGTTGACGATGTGGGCTGTATCTGCTTTGATCAAAAATCGCCAGAGAATTTGTTAAAAGCCTGCAGCGGTTTTCATAAACAGAATGGAAATAATTAACCGTGACACCAGAAATTTATTGGCTGCATTCAGTATCAAATGTTTGGTTATTGTGCGACATTTCAGACAAGGCTTGGTAAACAGCTTTCAATTTTGTCATTTTGGAAACCCGCTCTTCTTGAGAATACAAAACTAGCTATACTTGATAGGGTAATTCAATAGTTTTCACAGGGAAAGCATCAGAAGAATGGCGTTGGGCCCACTAGCTAGCTTTTAGCTAACTTTTCAAGACAAATGAGTTTTGGGTTTGCTGAGATCAGCAGTCAAAGTGATTTTGAGTACCAGGTTGAATTATTGGCCAACATATCAAGGCTTTAAACGAGAACTGTCAAAGAGAAAAACAATGTCAATTAACGATAATTGTGTCATCTTTGGATTCGTTCTGGTATGACCGGTTACTGATTCAAGAAGAAAAAAAGAAAGGTGTGTTTAAAGGCGCATTCCTGGGCTTGAAACCAGTTCGGCCCATCGTCTCCGATCTGACCAGGCTTTTACACCCGTGGGATAAGATCATCCTTCCACGTTGTCACATACCAAAAATTAACAGCCTGGGTGTTTTTAGAGCACAGTGAGATTTTTTTTATTCATGGATTTTGCAAATGCACCAAGTTGATTTTTGATAAATTAAGTCAATACAAAAAATCTCACTGCGCACAAAGAGTAGCAGACTGTTCATTTTAGGTATGTGACCAAGTGGAGGGATGGTCTAATCCCATATGAAATCCTGGACATATCTGAGATGGTGAGCCCAAATGTTCTCACGAGAAGGAGTAGCCTTTGAATGTGGCTGAAGTGTTGCTCGTGGAAAAAAGCTATGACCTTTTCATTGACCTTGTACTATTTTTGGACACACACCCCTTGTACACGCACTCACACCCTTCACAGGCAGTTCTCTAATCTCAAAGTTGTAAAACTCCAAAATCCTGATTCTCTCGGTTCCACGGATAGGAAGCATCCACGAAGCCTTTGAATGCGTCCATTCTAAGCGCTAATTTGTTATTTATTCATTCACTTGCAAATAAAAACCGATAGAACACTGATACGCTTTGTGCATCCTGTACGCCTTCCCACAAAGCCATCGTGATCTTCACTATCATCAATCAAAAACCGGGCAATCTTCGACAAACTGCACTTTATCCAAAAAGGTTGCAAAAGATATGGCTTGTTTACACAGACAACATGGCCGACTCTTGGGGGTGGGAGTAAGCGCTGTAAGATAAAGTGGAAGAGCTGTATAAAAGGGTCAGTGTTTACACGCCACGAAAAGCCAGTGAAAACGAGAGCTTTGGCATTTCGCCCAAGAAAAAAAAGACCCCTACAACGTCAGTTAAGCAGGGGGTAAGTTGCTTCAAGATGCAAACCCCGTGAGACGCTAGTTATCCATTGAAGCGGTGAATGTCAAGAGGAATATAGAGAAGAGCAGGGTTTTCTCGCCAAGAGTCATCTTTTCACCAAAATTCGGCCTCTATGTAGACAGTCACTCTTGTCGAGCTCTAACCAAGACTCAGCCTCCAGCCAAGACTCAAGACTCAAAGTCGGTTTCTAGCCATCACTCAGCCCATTGCCAAGACTCAGCTTCTCGCCAAGACTCGGGGCTGGACCAAGTGTATGAGAGAAATTCAAGTTTTACGCCCTCACGGCAAAGCCATTTGGGGCATGTTCCCGGGTTTTAACCCGACTTTAGATGAGATACACAAGTGTATGCGTGTTTAGGTGGTATCAGCCATCTGCACTTATGGCAGAATGACCGAGGTCTTTTACGTGCCACTGTGGTGACGGATGGATACCGTCTCTGGGTCTGCACATAAGGTTGACCTGTGTCCGTCCCGGCCCGGATTCGAACCAGCGACCTTTCGATCACAAGTCCAGTGCTTTACCACCTGAGCTACCCGGGCCCCTTAGAGGGAGGGGCTTCCAAAGTGAGGTATTTGTACAGGGGGCTGGCCAGGCCGTGTTCTGCAACGCTTAGGCCACCCAGATGCTGTTGAAATTTAGCATTTGAAAGGGGTACTTTAGGTCTCTCCTCCCCCCCCCCCCCCACCACCACCACCACCTCCGGCTCTGCAGACTCGGCTCCCTAACCAAGACTAAGCTTGTTGCCAATACCCAGTGTCAATCAACCTCGCTCAAGGTTTTGCCACATGCCAGGATGATCTGACCTCGATGAAGGATGGACCTCTCCAAGTTTATCGAAGGCATACATAATTTCTCTACCATCTCTAAGTCTATCGACAAACATATAGAACTGGCCTTCAGTCAAAAAGAATGGATAATATTTTTTGGTACAATTTTATTTCAACATCTCACAGCGAACACTTCATTGGCTTGCTCGTGACCATAATTCGGAAAAAAAAACCGGATTGAGAAACACGTAAGCGAACATGGTAAAAGACCGGACCTCCTGCAACCTGACAAGCAATATCGGGAGGTGGTGTCGCAATAATCGCTAATTCATGGACCGAACTCACATGATTGTCCATGCGATGATCTAATTGGAAAACGCTGACTGGTTGAAAAAGCTTTTCATCTGATCCTGGGGGAAAGCCTGTTAGTTGCTGCGTTGGACACACCGAACTGCAAAAAGCAGACCTCTTGGGGGCTGGATGCTTGGCAAAGGCAGACAAATGGAACTACTCCACGAGGTTCACCAAGACTAGCGTAAAACCCTGCGGTCCCCGATGGCTTGGTGGATATCACAAACGTGATTATGTTCTTCACCAGTTATAGGGCATACCTCTCCCCGGTCGCTCAGTGGGTAGAATTGGGCCGATTATCCTGCGTGCTATCGGGGATGCAAAGAGTAGAGCACAAAGTGATCAATTAAAGGTTTGGCACATTCTCTACCTCGCGGGAGCAGCATTTACGTACAGACAAGATAAAACAGACAAAGCCCTGGCAAGCTTCGTTTGTGATGATCCAATTCCCAAGAGTTGCTTTTATGGCAACTATCATTAAACGGTATCCCTTGTATGAAGGGACGTAATCGTGTCAGAACAATACAACAGGAAGTAGTTATCCACCCTTGCACAACAGGGGAGAAATATGTCCCCAGTAAAAAGAAAACTATTACGGAAGGTGTTGTGACCGTGTGGGGGCGATAAATGACAACACACACACACACACACACACGCACGCACGCACGCACGCACACACACACACACAACCCCTCTCACACACACACACACACACACACACAAACACTCTCACACACACACACACACACACACACGCACACGCACACAGAGTTGATTCTTATCCGTAACCGAACCTTTTTACTTTTTTTCTGAAAAAAACTTTTTATGGGGAATTAATTTTGTTCGACATTGCAAACAGGTTAGTGTACAAAACAGAGTGAGTGAGAGTTGGTCGGAACAGATCAACGAGGACGTTTTGGAGTAAAATATACAACGACTTCTACAGAAAATCTCATCCTCAAGTAGAATTGTATGGGTTTTTTTTAACAGTCACGCTATATAAATCCACACAATCTGGTGATGTTATATTTACTGTTCTAAAAGGTTATAACTATGAGATATAGTTCAAGGCGGAAGTTGTATGCTTACCGGCGATGCTTTTTGTTACTCAACATGTAGGCTATAGCGAACAAAGATGCAGGTTTTATTTTTATCTAGCAGGATCGGATTCGGAAGTAAAACGATATGTTTCGATGGCATTTAAAATGTCGCGAGATCAGTTGCTGTTCCACATTTAGCATCCGAAAAACGTTTTTGTCTTTATCATTTAGTCAGAGAGAGAGAGAGAGAGAGAGAGAGAGAGAGAGAGAGAGAGAGAGAGAGAGAGAGAGAGAGAGAGATGGGGGGGAGGGAGACAGACACGCCGCGACAGACAGACAGATAGAGACAGAGAGGGAAAGAAACAGAGAGGGAGAGACAGAGAGAGAGAGAGACATACAGACAGACAGACAAACTCAGAGACAGACTCAAAGAGAGACATAGAGACAGACGCACAAACAGACATACACAGGGACAGAGGGAGACAACTAAACTCCGAGCGAGCGACAGATAGAGAGAGACAGTCTTAGACAGACCGAGAGATTACGGGCTCAGCCCACAAAATGAAACTGACAATCTCCCACTGACAACGCACTTGACGGCTGCAGAAAGTGACAATTGTCTCCGGATTTAACCAGCTTTGGTCCAGGATGGGAGACATTGTCAAAAATCTCTACGGTGCACACAGTGAAAAGAAGAGCATACCACTTTGAACAAAGGACGGGTTACTGGGCTCAACTCTCATAATGAAACTAACAATCCGACATTGACAGAGCACTTGACGACTGCAGACATTGAAAACTGTTGTTGGATTATGAGGCTTTATTCATTCCGTCTATCCGTCCTAGCTGTTACAAACTTGTTAACAAATCTGTTAGCTGCATGCTAGAAGTTGAGCGGCTGTTGTTTTTCTTCATCTCTTCCGCCTCTTATTCCTCCTCCTCCTCCTCCTCCTCCTCCTCCTCAGTCCTCCATCTCCTTCTTCTTGTTGGTCACGGCCTCATCGTGGTCCTTTTCCTCGTTCTTTTTTTAACTGCTCTTCCTCTTTCTTCTTGATATGTTCCGGCTCCGTCATTTTGATCTGGCCCTTTTAGTTCCCCTCTTTCGTCCGTTTTTACATTCCTTTAGTCAAGTTGTGATTTATGATTGTTTGTTTATTTGTTTGTTTGGATCTTCTGCTGTTGCTACTTGATGTAGTCCTCTTTCTACTTCGTTTTGATTTGGTCTAGCTTCGTCCATCACCTCCTTTTCGTTGATCTAGTCATCTCTTTCAACTATTTTTCATTGCTTTTCAACTCCCCCGCCCAAATCCTCCTCCCCCCTTTTCAGCTCCTCGTCCGTTTCCTTTTCTCGAGTTGGTCATCGTCGTCCTCGACCTCCGACTTCCTCATTCTCCTTGCTGTGGTCCTCCTGTAGGCCTATTTCTTTTTCCTCCTCCTTCTCTCTGAGCTACCACTCCTCTTTCCTTCTTCTTTCTCCTCCTCCTCTTTCTCTCCCTCCTCCTCCTTCTCTCTGAGCTACCACTCCTCTTTCCTTCTTCTTTCTCCTCCTCCTCTTACTCTCCCTCCTCCCCCTATATTTAATATTCTTATTTGGCTAATAATTATTTGTATGTTTCTAGTTACGTATTTATTTACTTATTCAGCCAGTTCTTTATTACATTATTTTGGCATTATCCAAAAGTCAAAAAAAATATTTTACATAAATAAAAAGCAAATAAGCCTACAAAACCGCTCCACTTCAACTATATTTCGCGTACACTATGGCAACAGCCCCAACAAAATCTTTACTTCCATCCCCATTTTGAAATATCGCAACAACAGACTTCCAGATCTATAACACGATCATATGTGTTCTCTGTTTGCATGTCTGTCCAGGGTCTTGTCCCCCCATAAAGCATATCAACACTACCTGTCCCAAGATAGGCCAATTGGTTCTAAGAGGACGTTAAAACTAATTATCATCATCCCTCTCCCTCCCCCCCCCCCCCCCCCCCGTCCTCTTTGTTCTTCCTCCTCCCTCTTCTTGGAATAAAAACGGTAGCCGTTACCTAATGACCTTCTTCTCCCATTCCATATCAATCAGTGATACACATCAAGCGGCCCCTTTTGTCTGTTCCGACAATCGTACAGCTCATCCACAACGCGCTGCACATCAAAGACGCCTTACCTTTCCGCGCAGCCATCTTTTGGCCATCAGCACAGGTAAAAACGGAAGAAACTCGGCTCAAACCGCTACCCGAAGTTGACAGCGAGTGCCAGCCTCTGTCATCCCCCTCCAGGTAAAAACCTGCTGCGATAACATCCCTCCTCTCTGTGTGTGGAAGCGGGAAATACATATTGCCTGTCATGAGGGATAAAGCATACTTTTGGTAGTGGGTTAAAGATCACGACACTGTTACGACGCGAGCGTAGTTGGACTTCTGGACTGTGCGATATAATTCATGAATGGAAT
>NW_027126725.1:57500-60000 GCF_037325665.1 Littorina saxatilis | reverse complement strand
ATTCCATTTCACACGGCAGAAATTAGTATGTAAAGCGCGGAGAGCACAGTTAATTGTGGTTCGCGCTATATAAGCTCACCATAATAATAATAATAATAATAACAGTTATTATAGGGCTTAGAAATAAGCTCTAAAATTCTCAATCCCGTTTGAGAGGACTTCGCCTTCAAAGGTGATTGTGGTCTTCTTCTTCTTTTCGATCGCCGATCACACTTGGAGTCCAGATCTTGAGATATAATTAGTGGTCCTCTGCAGCGCAGCCACTGGCCCGTACAGCTTGTTGTGCAGGGACTCCGGCAATGGCCAGATTTACTCTCTCAGCACCTGGTGGTTCCTGCAGTCTCGTAGGATGTGGGCCGTGTCCTGCTCTGCTTCTCCACAAGAACACATGGGGGAGGGCACAGCATGCAGCTTCTTGTGGAGATGCTGGTTAAGTCTGTTGTGTCCCGTTCTCAGGCGGAAGATGACCACCTGCTGTGGTCTGGATAGCAGGTGGTAGCTGTCCTGTGGCTGGGGCGTCCTGTGCAGAAACTTAATGATGGTCTTCATCTCTGTCTGGCTCACATGGTTGTTCTCTTGCTCATCTTCTGAGTGCTGAAGACGTATGTGTTGGGCCGCACGGCGCACTCCAACAAACCACAACGACACTACGCATCAACTGCCATTATGACACTTGGTGATTGTGGTGTTTCGGCACTCGGTTACATTTGACGTCTTCGACAGGGATGGGACTCGACATGATACGCGTTTATCTCCCTTCCTTCGTGTGGCGTCAATCCATATTCCCGTTACTATTTTTAGAAGGTCACTGCACTGTCCAGAACGCGGCTTTCCTTGCATGTACCCGTAAGATGTCCTCACTGTAAAAGTGCAAAGGTCGAATCTATTTATCGAAAAATCCACTGTCATCTATCTCTATATATTTATATATATATATATAGATAGATATATACGGCTTCTGCGTGTGTGTGTGTGTGTGTGTGTGTGTGTTTGTGTGTGTGTGTGTGTGTGTGTGTGTGTGTGTGTGTGTGTGTGTGTGTGTGTGTGTGTGGAGGCAACACCTGTGGATTGTAGAGTTCTGTTTGTGATGGGGTCTGGCGGCTTTTGTCTGTCTGTATGTACTGGCCTTTGAGAAGCCATAACAATTAATATAGGGCTTAGAAATAAGCTCTTAAATTCTCAATCCCGTTTGAGAAGACTTCGCCTTCAAAAGTGATTGTGGTGTTTCGGCACTCGGTTACATTTGACGTCGTCGACAGGGATGGGACTCGACATGATATGTTCAGGAATGGCGTTATGGCCACTTAATCATTTTCGTGCTGTTCCCATTCCACCAACCTGGGAGGGACCTAAGCTTGGCGGGTCCATGGTTCGGAACTTTGGGGACAAAGTTCATTCAAAGGGGGTCGAGTGTGACAGGGAGACTACCGTCGCCCTTCACAGCAGACTCTGCAGAGTTGTTCGCCTTAGAAGTTGTGAGCTATTTATAGCTAGCTCGCCAGGCAACACCTGTGGATTGTAGAGTTCTGTTTGTGATGGGGTCTGGTGGCTTTTGTCTCTCTGTATGTTCTTGCCTTCCTTTCAGTGGGCACAAACTGGTGGATGATAATGTTCAACACGTGCTCTAAGACGGCGAACCGCCACGCTGTCTGTCTCTGTCTCGCGATTCACCCGGCGAAGCCGGGTATTCCTCTAGTATATATAAAACATCAGAAATTGTGAAAGAAACAATTGAAAGTCAGCAGAGACTTTCTTCCGAGATTACGTTAAAATCTCTTAGCAGAGAAAGAGAGAGAAAAAAAGTATCCCTTCACAGACAGCCTATTGGGAGCATCAGATCCTCCTCAAGGGGGACCGAGATTTACAAAGCAAAGTCCCTTTGTGGGGGACGTATCACAAGGTAATCTAGTATAAAATATATATATAAATGATTTGCCGCTTCGTATTTCAAGTGATGCAGTAAGATGTGATTTTTTTGCTGATGATTTATCACTGCATTCGCAGGGTAAATCAATTAATGTAATTGAATCATCACTCCAAAGAAGTTTCAGTGAAGTATACAATTGGTGCTCTGCAAATTCAATGATTATTTATCCTTCAAAAGCTAAGAGCATGGTAATAACAACAAGGCAGAAACATCAGAGGCAACCTCTGAATTTAAAACTGTGTCGTAATTCGAATCCTATTGAACAAGTTAAAGAGCATCGTGTATTGGGGGTAATCATCGACCAAGAGCTTAAATTAAGATGTGCGCAAAATGAAGAATGAACCCTTACCAACAGAACACAAGTTAAAAGCCCTGAATAAGCAATTATTATGCAATAAAGCTATTTCAATGTATACAGTGTTTCATGGACAGGTTCCTCAGTATATGCAAACATTATTTCACAGAGCTACCAGTCGGTCTGGATTTCTTAATTTTATTCCACCTATCCCTCGCATTGACCTCTACAAATCAAGTCTTTCCTTTTCTGGAACTTCAGTGTTGAATTCTCTTCCC